>NC_059501.1:48229297-48231797 GCF_914767665.1 Harmonia axyridis | reverse complement strand
AAGTAAGAAAAGAGATAGCAAAACCCTTATCGTATATCGTGAATCATTGTTTTCAGAGTGGATGTTTTCCCGATGTACTGAAAATAGGCATCATTAAACCGCTTTATAAAAATGGAGATAGATCTCAAATTGTAAACTACAGGCCCATCTCGCTAATATCCAATCTGTCAAAAATTATTGAGAAATGACTCAAGGCTCGAATTGTTAGTTTTCTGGAGAAGTACAAGATTATCGATGATAAACAGTTTGGATTTAGACGAGGAAAATCAACGGAGGACGCAATAAGAGAACTAACCAAAAATACATATGAATATTTAGACAAACAAATTCCTTCTTTGTACATATTTTTGGATATTTCAAAAGCTTTTGATACTGTGTCACATGAAAAGTTACTCAGAAAACTTGAGAACTATGGATTTCGAGGACCTATATATGAACTACTCAAAAGTTATTTATCCGACAGGCAGCAGATAGTTGAAATTGATGGACACAGAAGCCGTAGAGAAACTGTAACTTATGGAGTGCCGCAAGGCACTGTCCTGGGACCACTTCTATTCCTGGTGTACATAAATAGCCTCCTGAAAGTGAAAACCACTGGAAACATAATCAGTTTTGCTGATAACACTGCGGTTCAATATTATGCTGACTCCTGGACGGAACTCGAACAAAAAGCGAAAAATGATATTCTTCAGCTGAAAAAGTGGTTTGATTGCAATCACTTGACACTGAATTTGGAAAAAACTAAATATTTACCATTCGCTTCTCACATCACTGGACTTCCCACAATAGGACCTATAAAAATCACCGAATGTACTGAAATACCCGAAGCATCACACATAAAATATCTTGGAGTGAAAATTGATCGACATTTGAGATGGGATGAACATCTAAAAGAACTGACTAGAAAATTAAGAGGTTTACTCTTCAAAATCAAATGTCTGAAAAAACATATGAAAAGTATTAAACACCTCAACATGGTCTATTATGCATTGGTGCAGTCACAACTCAGCTATGGAATTCTTGGTTGGGGAGGTGCTTACGAACATCATTTGAAAAATCTTGTGATTCTTCAAAAATGGATACTGAAAGTGATGCATGGAAAACCAATTACCTTTTCAAGTGATGAATTGTTTAGGATCTCTGGAGTACTTGATGTACGTCAACTTTATGCTTTTAAGATCTTCACAAGTATTTTTCAACGTAAAATTTCGATCAAAAAAATTGAACATCAGTATTGTACACGAAACAGAGATATCCATTTTGAATCATTGAAGTGCCGGAGAAGAATAGGTCAGAGGTCATGCAATTATCTGGCCCCAAAATTATACTCCTCACTCCCTAAACAACTGAAAGATATAAAAATCTATAAAACCTTCAAGATCAGCATCAAACAATGGATGATTAATGGAAGAAGAAATTTCATAGCAGATATTATCAATCGGAACTGAAATAGGCCACGAAAATATGAACAAAACCCACCAAATCAAAAAGATAAAAAAAAAAAATATTAACAAAATTTATAGATTAGCGACAAAATAAAACTGAACTGGAATGGAAAAATCACCAATATGCGACATATAGCACGGACAAGACGAGGCAATAATCCTAAGATGACGTTTCTTCAATTTTTTCGGTGCAAAATATAAAAATAATATATCACAGTATTTCTGGATTAGCGATAAAGTAAAGACGAAGATGGAATGGAAGAATCACCAATATGCGACGTATGGCACGGACAGGATGGAGCAACAGTCCTAAGAGGATGCTTTTTGTTTCTTTTTTGATACAGAATATAATAATGTGTATTAGATTTTTATTCTTTTGGAGTTGGTTAAAGTGCATTTAGTTTCTGTAGAATGAAGTTTATTTTAGTCACGTACAGAAAGTTATATATGTAATTATCTCTGTGACTTGTTTTTGTTTATTTCAATGAGAATAAACATATCTATCTATATATATATATATATATATATATATATATATATATATATATATATATATATATATATCTATATATATAAATATATATATATATATATATATATATATATATATATATATATATATATATATATATATATATATATATATATCTGCAATTTTAAGGGATATCGACTGAAGCGAGGTAGATTTAAATACTCTTTATTTCTTGCCTAGCTTTCGGAAAACTTTGTTTCCATCATCAGGGCCAAAAATGTTGAGGTTATTCCTCAGTAATTACAAATAAACTTGAAAACATTGAGACAACAGTTCACAAGACAAGTAGTCAATTTTTAAAACGCAATAAATTATGCTTCGATAAATCTAACCTTAAAATAATTGATCACAGAGTATACAAATCAGTCCACAGATTATTCTGTCATAATGTTGTTCTTCTCTGACTTATTCATCCAACGGTCCATCATAAAAATTTTTTCGTTCTTTAATGTTAGGGTATGTGAGTAGATAGGTATATACATTACTTAGTTTCTGTACGTCGGTCTTTTTATTTATTGGGTCT
>NC_059501.1:48131797-48219297 GCF_914767665.1 Harmonia axyridis | reverse complement strand
AATAGATTTAGCCAAAGAAACTTGGGAACAAGTGTATAATGAAAAGGACGCAGATCTGCTAACAGAATCATTCATTGAAATCTTTTTGAAATACGTACAGAAAAACACAAGTTCAGTGAATTGCAATAACAAACAAAGCTGCCGAAAAAAGTGGGTTACACCAGCAGTCTTAAAATCGATAAATAAAAAAAATAATCTTTATTTAAATCTCCAAAAAGACCCTCAAAACGAGAATCTAAAAAAGGAATACATTAATTACAAAAAAGAACTTCGTAAAATTATAGACAATTCAAAAAAGGCATACTTACGTCAGTTAGTAGAGAAAAATAAGTCGGAATCTAAGGGCATGTGGGATTCTGTTCGAGAGATTTGCAATCAAGGACTGTTTAAAACAGAAATGAACCATATAAAAATCGGTGAAAGGCGAATTGAAGACAAAACTGAAATAGCTAATGTATTCAACAAATACTACAAGGATGTGGGTAAAACATATGCGGATAAAATAATATGCCCAGTGGATTATGAGGAAACAGATATTTCTCTGGAAAATTCATTCTATCTCGAATCAACAGAACCTACCGATATCGAGGACATTATAAATAGTTTAAAATCGCGAAAAGCGGCAGGGATTGATGGAATCCGGGCTGAAACTTTAAAAGAAGTAAGAAAAGAGATAGCAAAACCCTTATCGTATATCGTGAATCATTGTTTTCAGAGTGGATGTTTTCCCGATGTACTGAAAATAGGCATCATTAAACCGCTTTATAAAAATGGAGATAGATCTCAAATTGTAAACTACAGGCCCATCTCGCTAATATCCAATCTGTCAAAAATTATTGAGAAATGACTCAAGGCTCGAATTGTTAGTTTTCTGGAGAAGTACAAGATTATCGATGATAAACAGTTTGGATTTAGACGAGGAAAATCAACGGAGGACGCAATAAGAGAACTAACCAAAAATACATATGAATATTTAGACAAACAAATTCCTTCTTTGTACATATTTTTGGATATTTCAAAAGCTTTTGATACTGTGTCACATGAAAAGTTACTCAGAAAACTTGAGAACTATGGATTTCGAGGACCTATATATGAACTACTCAAAAGTTATTTATCCGACAGGCAGCAGATAGTTGAAATTGATGGACACAGAAGCCGTAGAGAAACTGTAACTTATGGAGTGCCGCAAGGCACTGTCCTGGGACCACTTCTATTCCTGGTGTACATAAATAGCCTCCTGAAAGTGAAAACCACTGGAAACATAATCAGTTTTGCTGATAACACTGCGGTTCAATATTATGCTGACTCCTGGACGAAAAATGATATTCTTCAGCTGAAAAAGTGGTTTGATTGCAATCACTTGACACTGAATTTGGAAAAAACTAAATATTTACCATTCGCTTCTCACATCACTGGACTTCCCACAATAGGACCTATAAAAATCACCGAATGTACTGAAATACCCGAAGCATCACACATAAAATATCTTGGAGTGAAAATTGATCGACATTTGAGATGGGATGAACATCTAAAAGAACTGACTAGAAAATTAAGAGGTTTACTCTTCAAAATCAAATGTCTGAAAAAACATATGAAAAGTATTAAACACCTCAACATGGTCTATTATGCATTGGTGCAGTCACAACTCAGCTATGGAATTCTTGGTTGGGGAGGTGCTTACGAACATCATTTGAAAAATCTTGTGATTCTTCAAAAATGGATACTGAAAGTGATGCATGGAAAACCAATTACCTTTTCAAGTGATGAATTGTTTAGGATCTCTGGAGTACTTGATGTACGTCAACTTTATGCTTTTAAGATCTTCACAAGTATTTTTCAACGTAAAATTTCGATCAAAAAAATTGAACATCAGTATTGTACACGAAACAGAGATATCCATTTTGAATCATTGAAGTGCCGGAGAAGAACAGGTCAGAGGTCATGCAATTATCTGGCCCCAAAATTATACTCCTCACTCCCTAAACAACTGAAAGATATAAAAATCTATAAAACCTTCAAGATCAGCATCAAACAATGGATGATTAATGGAAGAAGAAATTTCATAGCAGATATTATCAATCGGAACTGAAATAGGCCACGAAAATATGAACAAAACCCACCAAATCAAAAAGATAAAAAAAAAAAATATTAACAAAATTTATAGATTAGCGACAAAATAAAACTGAACTGGAATGGAAAAATCACCAATATGCGACATATAGCACGGACAAGACGAGGCAATAATCCTAAGATGACGTTTCTTCAATTTTTTCGGTGCAAAATATAAAAATAATATATCACAGTATTTCTGGATTAGCGATAAAGTAAAGACGAAGATGGAATGGAAGAATCACCAATATGCGACGTATGGCACGGACAGGATGGAGCAACAGTCCTAAGAGGATGCTTTTTGTTTCTTTTTTGATACAGAATATAATAATGTGTATTAGATTTTTATTCTTTTGGAGTTGGTTAAAGTGCATTTAGTTTCTGTAGAATGAAGTTTATTTTAGTCACGTACAGAAAGTTATATATGTAATTATCTCTGTGACTTGTTTTTGTTTATTTCAATGAGAATAAACATATCTATCTATATATATATATATATATATATATATATATATATATATATATATATATATATATATATATATATATATATATATATATATATATATATATATATATATATATATATATATATATATATATATATATATATATATATATATATATATATATATATATATATATATATATATATATATATGTGTGTGTGTGTCTGGTGTAGGAAAACGAGATCCGTATACAGCCAAGTTATCAACGCTACGAGATCATGAGATCCGATGGCCGGATCTCGTAACGTATTTCGTTCATTTTCGGTATCCTGAGGTAGTATACAGGGTGAGTCTTTGACTAGTACATATATTTCAACCGAAGATTCCTGAGGTCAATAGAAACCCTTTTTTCATTTACCATTTTTTCCGATTCGGCCCGGTTAAAAAGATACAGGCTGTTGAAAATCGATAAAAAAATGTCATTTTCCGTTATATCTCGGAAATGGTTGTATAGAAAAAAATGAATTTCGGGATATAGTTTTTCATGTATGTGATGAATCTTCTCCGTACACGAAAATTTATCCACATCTCCCCGTTTCTTCATTATGAACACTTCATCCCATAAAAATACCAGAAATTCAAAGAACCGAACTCTTAAAAGTAACTAGGACGTTCATTGAAGGATATTTAGCTAATTTGAAAAATAAAAGTATTCTTCATATTTTCTCGTATATTGAGCCGTTTTCGAGTAATATGTGTTTAAAAAAAAAAAAAAAAAATCTGTGAAATTCAAAAAATTGGGTACTTTGGCTAATTGCAACTCTGATAGAAAAGACTCACAGAAATGAATATTTGCTACGTTGTCAGGTCAAAAATCATGGATTGAAACACTGAATTTGCATTGACAAGTGAGGGAACCAGCCGACTTAGTTCGAAAATAAAGTTATTTGAATAAGCTCACCCATTGAGAAAATTCAATTCTTTTTGGTAAATCCGTCGGCAATAAAGCTTGTACCTTTTGAATATGGTATGAGCAATGCGAGACGTCTCGTACTTGTTTTGGGGTGCTGTTGCACGTCATCTAGAACATCATCCATTGCTCTTGATCGCATTCGGCCATTATCCACCATGTTGATAGCGAGGGTTCCATGATCACGCAATCTTTGAACAATCCTTACGAAAGTTCTCTCATTTGGCTGTCTCCTATTTGGAAACAGCCTTCCATAAGATTCTTTAGCTCTTCTCGCTATTTTTCCATTTGTGAAATAGCATTCCAACATATCTACCATCTCCTGGTTAGAATACATTCTGCTAATTTCCACTTAACACACTTAAAGAACTTCACAAACAAACACTTTACACTAAACAAACACCTTACACTAAACAAACTAAACACACTTAACAAGTTAAATGCACTTAGGTAACACTTAACAAACTAAATACACTTAATACTTATCATTTACATTAAACAAAGCAACAGAAATCATGATACCATAAATTCGAATTTCAATTGTTTTCGGATCATTCTATGCGCATGACCGATCAACATAGAAGAATCTCTAATAATTTTTTAAACAAACCATCAAATTTATGAATTAATAAATTTATTTTATTATGAATTTCATTAAATGTAATAATTAGTATCATCCGAAATGTTAAATCGAATTTTGTATAATAAAATAATATTTTAATTTTTCTTTATTATATTTAGTTTTAAAATATAAATCGATTTTCATTGACCCAGTAAACTAATCCTGTCCTTAGAGAAAGAAAGTCAACTAAAAAGACCTGTCCATTGAAGCGACGGGCCGAACTCACACATTACATCTTTGTGAATTTACATAATTATTAATTCTCCGAGACCTCTGGAAAGCCGCTCTTCCAGGGGTTAAAAGAACATCTCAACCGGAGATAAATCCACTTTCTCTGACCAACCCGTTCATGACATATGTATAGGACTCAGATGTCGATTCTTTCAGAAAATTTGTGACGTGAGTAGCTTTTGCTGTTACATCAATAATGATTCTATGTAATGACATAGAATGCTACGGTGTTATAATTTGATTATTCGTTATTATCGATCTGTGATATACTATCAAGAAACGTTATCAACGATGATGAACTGATCGTTGCATAGAATTATAAGAGAACGAAAATGTTTGAGATGAATTCGAAAATGTTCTTCTGACATCCAATTTTCTACGTCAAATTAGCACCTACGTTGCCGAATTGAATTTATTTCTTCGTTATTGTAAGGCGAAATTTATGTCCCTCAGTGGAAGCAGAAGACTAAATGATAATGATGTACAAGGTGAGTCACCGCGATGGCATATTGTTTATGGAAAACTAATAATGATTTTGTGCTGAAAATTTATACAATTTCCTTTTATACCGGAAACAGAGTACTACTTTCTTATATCAAACGGCACACCCAGTATATTATTGCATTATCAGATAGCTTGGTTGGTGATAATTTCAGCAATATGGCAATACTTAAGTATAAGCTCAACGGTTCATAAGTAAAAGAGATTCCTATAGATATCTTATGAAAAGTTTTTGGGAAAAAACCAACCTATATTTTTTATTCATTCAGTCAATTTTACGTAGGTATAAAAAGAGAGGGGTCTCAAGCAAATCCTATACTTAAAGAGTTATCGATGAAAAACTTGAACTAAGGAAAACTGCAATTTCTCATTGGATGGAGTAGTCTATGACTTCCAGAAAACATAAAAAGAAACTAAAAAGTCGAAATTTCATGAATTGTAATAAATTTGTCGTTAAGATGGTTGAAAATACATAAACCAATAAAATTTTCAATTACGAATAATTAATGACATTTCATGAAATGTCAAATTTAGTTATCCAAATTTCGATTTTAGTTTCTATGTTTTCCGGAAGTCATAGACCGACTCATAGACTACTCCACTCAGAAATTGTAGTATATCCTCAATTCAAGTTTTTCCTCGATAACTCTTAAATTTTTAGTATTCAGAATCAGAATAAATATTCAAAGATATATGTAACCTATTATTAAAACTGTCCCGACTGATGGCAGGAAATGGTAAAATATTTCTATTTTCTATAAAATACTTGATTGATTTTTCGATCGGGCTTTGTAGCTGCTAATTTGACGTACTAAGAGCCTCAACATCATATGCCTATTCTACATGATTTCTCAAACCAGTAATAACATTGCTAAAATCAGAAAATGTAATGAAAATTTTGTTGGTTAATCTCATTTTAATCAATTCTTCCTTCAGTAGAATGAATATATTTAGAATGCGAAATCATTTTCTTCAGAACCCGTCATATATCAATTCTGACTTTGAAAGTAAATGGAGGAATAGATTTGATTGCGAAATATTCATCTTTTTTTACATAAGCAATAGAATTGTGCCAAACATCATAGTCGAAATCATTAAAAGCATCAGTCACACAACGAACTGAAACTACGTAAAAAAAATGCATTTCGATAATACCCATATGGACCACACTGGTCTATGCGAATTATTAAAAAATAATTAAGAAGTGACAGATGCAACCAATGAGTGTAACCAAAAACGCTCTCGAAGTGGAAAGGGGGTACGAGGGGAAAGATTCAGCCAATAAAATCAATCGAATCAGGACATTCTTGTTTCCAAGATGATTTGCTAAATACCGGGGTTTATTTGAGAGTATTGTTAGCAATATTTTCATAAATTCCAAAGGAATTTCTGAAAACTTGGACAACCCTTGTATAATTGAAATATTCAGGATTCCTCCAAGTGACTTTGGACATACTTTACCTACCGCTATTACAATTTTGAACATCAGAAACTAGATGTATTATAAAACGGTATATTAAGAAATTATTTAGTATGGCCTTCATTGAGTTGATTAGCTACATTTAACATAAGAAGAAAAAATAGAATTCATGTTATCTGCAAATTCGATTCAATATGTGAATATTGAAATGAAATATGTCTCACTATGACGAAATTTTATTCACAAAATTTCAAATTTTCATTTATTACGATTGAATAGTCTTGAACATGAAAAGTGAGCAAATAGGTCTCCAATGCATCTTTGTGACTTGAGCATATTCTAATTGCAACAAGAATCACTCGAAATAATTATAATGTGTAAATCAATTCTTCAAAAATATAATACGGAATGAGTATATTTCAATTTTCATAATGAGTAAATGATATCTTCGATTTACCAATATCGTATGTTCAAACAAAATGTAGCAGTATTCTTGAATCAATGGATTTATTCGTTCATTTTGAATATATCATTTACTAGTATGGAGTAGGTATTATATATTTCTATGAAGATGTATTCGGTATTATATTTAATCATTCCAAGTATACCAAATTTCTCACTTTACTTTTTCCGATCCAATATATACTTGGATCAAGTTTAATATTTCAAGAATATAATGTTTCTTGATTTGAGAATAGATTTTTTTCCGTGTAGGGATTCACCTACCGCTACCCTTTATTATAATTACTCATTTGTTAAGAACCTTCGAGTTTTGGTTTGTTTTTTGTTCGAAATGAGAACAATATGAGATACCTTCAATATAATTCATTTTAGGGTGTGCCGTCTGATGAAAGCGGCATCACCAACCTGTGTTCCACTACAAATTCAACTTCACAAACATCTGAAATGACCGTGAAATCGCAGACGGGCCCTAGATCACCCCGACCTCCCGAAGACCTCATAACAACGGCAACCTCGGCTCTCAGACGATTACATTTCAAAACTGCACGTAACTCCAATAGAGGTTCATCCAAGCAGGCAAGTAGTGTCCGTCAGATTTATTATTCATTTCAATGTTTATTTTATTTGTTTTGAATGATATTAATGAGCTTCATCCTGATTAATGATAGACTATTCATGAAGAAGAAGAAATATTATTTCTAGGTAGAAATAAAACTTCTCATTGCTTCACGATTCACGCTTCCAATATAATTACCTAATTATTTACCTTTAAATACTCAGATTGCACGTACTGTACGAATTTTACTGTATATTGATTGTATCCAAATGTTGCGTAGTATCTTACAAGCGGAAGAAGGAAATGCATCTGTTTGATGACAACATTGAGGGTATGAATCTTCCTCGACTCACTGAAATCAAGGTGGTACTTCATAAAGGCTTTTTTTTTTCATACAACATATTACTGAACTAATTTTATCGGCATGTAGAATATATGTTTCCATTCTGCGGAACACGAGATTGTTTGAGAATTCGGCAACGATTATCCACTTATTTAACACTGTCCCTTTATCCAATTAACCATACCAATGGGTTTTCACCCTTTGATGTCCAGGCAGAAACCCTTGCCATAAGGGAGTGTGTTGGGGGAAATTAGATTAACAAAAGTGGTTCAACCCTTATTGAAATTTGATGATTTAAGGTTTCGATATGAAAATTAGTGGACTGTATCTCCTTCAAATGAAAATAGGAGAAATTCAAATATACCATGTATAAAAAAAGGATGAATGCAATTAACATTAACAATGGTGTCTTATCCTTATAATAGATAGATAGATATATAATTTATTGATGCTCATTTACAAAAATTCATTGTATTGCACACGTCATAGGATTCGATAAAAAATACAACTTCGAAATGATATAAATCATTTCTCATCATTGTCAGAATATAAAAATAGTAGAGATAACTTAATAAAGTTATACAATTCTGAAAAGATACATAGTATCATTGTCAAAATATAAAGGCATTACTCAACAAAGTATTAACTTCGAAATTGTATAGAGCATTTCTCATTAATGTCAGAATATAAAAATAGTTGGAATAACTCAATAAAGTTATACAATTCTTAAATGATACAGAGTATCATTGTCAAAATATAAAATATCAATGCATTACTCAATAAAGTAATACGACTATGAATGATATAAAATACCATTCCTCATTACAACACAAAGAATAAATTAATTTAAAAGAGATTAAAATTCAAACTACTGAACAGGAACTCTTGGACACTCCAGAACGCATGCTGCCGCAAAAATTCAGCGACAGTTTGCTTATACTTTTTGAGACTGAGCCTTTTCACCTCTTCAGGTATCTTATTAAAAAGTTTATGTGAAATGGAATTAGGTCCATTCTTGGATTTTTCTAATCGCATATACTTAGATTTAATGTTGTTTGTATATCGTGTGTAATAATCATGGGTATCACCAAACTTCGGAAGATCCCTGTTATTATTATATGCATAAACAAGACATTAATAAATATAGATCGAGGGAAATGTCAAGATTTTAAGTTTTTTTAAGGCGTTTACGCAATCATCCCTGTAGTTTAAACCAGCAACTATTCTAACTGCTCTTCTTTGCAATCTGAAAATAACCTCCCTACTAGAACAGTTTCCCCCAGATCAGTACACAGTATCTCAGATGTGACTCGATCAGACTATGATAAGCAACCTTAATAACATCCTTTGATACAATGTTGGCCTAGTTACGGAGCAGGAAGGTATTTTTTATTAATATGGATGCTATTTCATTGGCATGGGAGATCCAGGTGAGACTTGGATCTAGATAAACTCCCAGAAACCTTACCGATTCACTTGTAGTATGATTTAAAATCCCTCTCAAATTGAACAATATAGTTTCTGTCTTTTCTGCATTGCAAACTAGCATATTTGATACAAACCATTTCTTGGCTCTCAGCTCTGCCGCTCTCGCAAGCTATTCAACCCCATGCAGTTCCAGAGTCGTCAGCCCACAGTAGGTGTTCATACATAGCCATGAAGTAGGATAAATCATTCATAAAAATTATGAATAATAGGGGTCCTAATATAAAACCTTGTGGTACCCCAAGACTTAACAGACCCTCTGCAGACCATGTACCATTGCAAAAGACCTTCTGCTTCCTGTCTGTCAAATATGACATAATTAGTCTAAGACTAATCTCGTCAAACCCATACTTTGCCAGCTTGTCTAGAAGAGCCTGCGGGGAAACACAGTCGAAAGCTCGACTCAGATCTAAAAATATTGATAGTGAAAGCAAGCCCTTCTCAAAATAGTCAAGCGTATATTCAACAAAACGTAATATAGCATCACATGTTCTCGATTCCTTTCTAAATCCGAATTGATTTTTGTATAAGAGATTTTCACTCTCGAAATGGTTCATTACCTGATTATGGATTATTCTTTCAAAGACTTTTGAGAAAATTGGAAGTAGCGAAATCGGTCGATAGTTTTTTTTGTCATTCTTATCACCTTTTTTGTGTATAGGGATTACTTTTGCCACCTTCAAACAATCTGTAAAAATTCCCTCCTCAATGCAACGGTTCACCATTCTAGTGAGAGACCTCACTATATGATTTATATTCCTTTTCAGGAGTGATATTGATAATCCGTAGTAGTCCCTCGATTTACTTTAGGGAACATATTGCATCCCCTTTAGGAAACATATTGCATCTCTTACATTATTGAAAGACACTTCCTGAAATCGAAAACCATTTTATATTGGTAGTTTGCATCTGTAAAATTCCTAGGTTCAGTAATTCCCGTTTTTGGCAAATTATCTACAAGTTCATGGGGTAACGAAATAAAATGAGAATTAAAATCCTGACAGCTTATAGGGATAGATGGAATTGCCTCAGGATGTCTCTTCCTGTTTATTATTTTTCACATGTTTTTGCCAGGATTACTTGATTTCAATATGAAATTATCATTTGCTGACATTCGAGCTATGCGCAAAGCTTTTCTGTACTCACTACGTACTCTATTCCGCACCATCTTTATGTCATCAGTTCTAAAGTGATTATACATGTCATTGTACAGTCTCACTTTCTCTCTCATCGATCCCATGTTACCAGAGAACCATTTTATCCCGGAGTCTCTTGTTCTGGTTTTAATATCAACCTCTGGAAAAGATTCGAGGAAAATTTCTATGAACCGATTGTGAAAAGCGTCAAAACAATCATTGGGTGTCAATGAATCATCATACATAAAAGTCCAATCTTGTTCACTCAATATATTGTGCATCATACAAAAGCCTACCTGAGTAAAGGGTCTGTATCTGTTTTTGGTAATATAGTTAGTCAGTGCTAAGGGTCTTGGGATATTAATGCACTGTGCCTTGTGATCCGAAAACTCTACTGTCAAAATTTTGGGGAAAAAACTGCTCGATCCTGAATACCTTACAAACATGTTATCAATGCAGTTATTGTTCCTCGTTGGCTCATATATTGTTTGCTTTAAACCGTACGATTGAAAGACCTCCAACAGGACTTCTGCGTTCCTGTCCAGTACATTATTGCTATTCATATTAAAACACACATTAAAATCACCTGCAATAGCAAGATCATCATTAATATTTACAAAATTCAAAAAATTTTCAATTATATTCATAAAATTATTAAAATTACCTACAGGTGAACGATAAACTGATATCAGGGTTAACCTCTGTTTCTTTATAGCAGCTACTTCACAATCAACTTCTACTGATAACTCCACTATTTTTCCTAGGACTTCGTATTCATGGTTTCTACTTAAAATCATCGTACCTCCATGTTTATTTCTTGTTCTTGAGAAATTGGAAGCTACGTGCCAACCACTTGAGCAGTATATATATATATATATATATATATATATATATATATATATATATATATATATATATATATATTCTTTTGAGAAAGAGCAATACAAAATATTAACTTCAAACAATCAAGCATATGTGTCGATGAATCTCAGTATTAGCAGAGGAAATGTAACGGGGCATCATACATTTCAACGTATGATACAGGAGAACAGATAAAAACCTCAGCAAAAACTCTGTCTCCCCGTATCGATCCTGAATACCTTACAAACATGTTATCAATGCAGTTATTGTTCCTCGTTGGCTCATATATTGTTTGCTTTAAACCGTACGATTGAAAGACCTACAACAGTACTTCTGCGTTCCTGTCCAGTACATTATTGCTATTCATATTAAAACACACATTAAAATCACCTGCAATAGCAGTATGTGTCTGCAACCCCCAACGGCAGCCAGCGCTCTGTCACACAGATCGCATCACACATATTATTTTCCATGAGAAACAGGTCCCATTCATTTACCTTATGTTGACTCAGTCCCTGAATATTCAAATGTAAAACTTGGAAGGTGTGTGTATCATCTATAGTTTTATTGTTGGTCACGTTTGTTCCTTCCGTGCGTTTTTCCTGTGGAAAAACATCGACACATAAGCATCACTCGGCCATGATTTAGCTTTTTCTTGGTTTTCTCCATTAATAGAGACTTTATAGGAATGATAGTATTCAGGATGTTTAGATTGCAACTGGGTACATACAGCCTCCCCAAAATTATGCTTCACCATGCTTATGAAATCCGATGATGTTGTTTGTATATTGATCCTTGAAACAAAAAGAGATACTTTTTAAGGAAAAGCCTTTATATAGCTATCTGTTGCCTTTCCCATAATGGACCATTTATTCTTTTTATTCTTTGATGTCTTCGATTTGACAACAGATTTGTTTGTTTGTATTTGTTGATTCACTACATTCTTTGACATCTGTCTAAGTTTGACGGCAGTATTTCCTTGTTTATTTGTTGACGTTGATTCATTTGAACTACCAAACTTCATATTTTTAGTTTTGATTCTATCTTCAGATAAAGAGACGGAAATTTCGCTGCTATCCTTGTTTGTTTCTTGATTCACCTGTTTGGCTGAATGCACAGATTCATCTGAATTTCTTACTTTTCCACACAAAGGAGACGGCGACAATGACTTCTGCACACATTTATGAGAGTCGGTAGGAGATCTCGTAGATGGCACAATACTAGGTGAATTTTCACCAGAAAAATTTCCTTGGTTTTCTCCGATTTTTTCTAAGACATAATTATAATTCTTCAGTATGTGGATGAACCCGATGGATCTTATGGCTGTACTCACATTCCAGAAGCAGATTGATCGAGCTAAATTCAGTAAATAATGTCTGGAAGCTTTTTATTCGATTCCACTTACTCTTGTGAATTTCTCAATGGACACACCGGTTGTGTTAGGTTAGGGATTTGCATAGTTTTATTTGCGGAACAGATGGACCGATGTACTGGATATGAGTTCATTTTTTGTTTTTGTTTTTCTTTGATTTGCACCAGAGATGATATAAGTTGCAAGAAAATAATTATCGACTTTGTAACAAGATCAAAGGAATAATATGTATTAGGTATAAAGTCACTCAAAGATCTTATTGAGCTCTTTATTAAATTTGGCCTAGCTTTCGACCATTTACAGGGAACTGATAATAATTTTTTACATTACGAGAGACTATAAAAAACAAAAAAAAAACTCATTAGTTTTCTAAATCCGAATTCACAATTAATCTGAACCTTACATGAAAAATTACTCAGAACCATAACAATGAGAGTCACTTTTTAATAAAACTTCCTGGTCATGAAATTAAAATCTCAAAAATAGGTATAATCCACAATTCAATTATCTTAAAAGTACAATAGATATCTGTAAAAATACATGGCAACAAGAACGTAAACACTTAGAAACTATGGAAATTGACACCGACAACAAATTTAAACTACTAAAACTTCAGTCGACCACAAAAGCGTTGTGTTAGCTATACTATTCCGGTAAGTTATACTAAAATTATCTTCATTTTATTTTTAATATGCATCACTTCATTTTTATCTTATTTAATAATTTTTATTCAACCACATTATAATAGATGGCGCTAACACTTTCTGACTCTGTGACTAGATTTAACGAAGTATTTGATTCATGTATGTGTAAACTTTGATGATGAATATATGTTATTATTATTATTATCATTATTTAAATATTTCATCTCCAAATACTCAATAAATAAGCGTTTAAACTTCTTATCTACCGTCCTTAATATCGTAGCGTCCTCAAAATTCATACGGTGACCTCTCTCATCTGTGTGAGTAGATAGACCATCGAAGCCCTCAAATTCTGGCAATCTATCTGGTGTTCCTTTTGTTTCGTACTCGAAAGAGTTCAAATATTTTTTTTTGTTGTTTCAATTCGAATGGGTTTGATATATATGACCTTTTCATTTTTCGATATTTTATTGGGCACATTTTTATATATCAGGCCAACGAGTTGCGTTCACTATATGTTTTGAGATACGCATGTGCGTAAGAGTTAAAACGCACATGTAAGAAGGCAGTATGAATCGAACCGCTCTCGTTGAAATTTCGCTTTTTCCGCATGTGTTTCAAGTTTTCGTTGATTTCACAAAAATCTCTACAAAAACGCTTTTGGATACTTTTGTGCTGTTACCAAATAGCCAAAGTCGCACAGGAACAACTCGCAGTGACATTAACCACCAGAAGAAAGGCCCTTCAAGAAGCAGCACCATCAATCACAAGGGTAAGTGAGTGTGATTCGTTGGTCATTTCTTTCTATTTCATCTATAATTGAAATTTTAATAGCTACATTGTGAAGGGTCATATATCTCGCAATATTCACGACTAATTTTGGAAGGAAAAAAGGACATCAGTCCATTTAACATCTCTCCGGCAAATTTAAATATTCAACAATTAAAGCTGAATAAAATCTGAGCTTTTAACATGGTCCTTCGAGCCGGATCTTAAAGCCCTTTTTTCCTTTCGATTTTGGTCGAAATTTCTCAATTTTTTCAAAATTGGATTTTTTTCTCGTTCTCGGAGTCTGTTATAAGTGCTCATTCTCGCATCGTTACAACGCATATCACCTTTAAATTAAATTTCCATTCGAAAAATACATTCATATCAGAATTGCATTCAAAATTGCCACAAAATTTTCAAAATTTCCATATTACGTTTTCTGAAATAATTTCATATATCATCATATAATATATTAGCCGCTCTTAAATGTCAGTTTTTAGAAATGTTTTATGATATTAAAGCTATTTATGCCGAATTATTTGAATTTGACGCAATGTCACCTTTGACTTCAACTGTTTCACCGCTAGATAGATCAAGTTCTGATTTACCGCATGTAAAATTACCTCGAATTGACTTGCATAAATTTTCTGGCGATATTCGTGATTTTCCTGCTTTTAAGGATATGTTCGACGCATTAGTTCATTCCAATTCGAGTTTGAAACCTGTTGAAAAATTCAATTATTTGATTTCCTCTTTAACTGGTACTCCGTTAGATCTTATAAAACATTTAAAAGCAACAACTGAAAATTATCTGTAGGCGTATGATACATTAGTTAAGCGCTATACAAACCCACGGGCTCAGGCTCGAGCATATTGGTTACCAATTGAAAATTTTGCTCCGTTGAAATCTGAAAATCCATATTTACTGCGTAAATTACTGGATACATTCTCGATAAATTTGCAAAGTTTAAAAAACATAAACGTTGATATATCTTGCGACTTTGTTCTGACTCATATGCTATTGTCTCGCTTAGATCCTGAAACTGCACGAGCTTTTGAGAGGGAACACGGTTCTACATCAATCCCAGAATATATAATTTTGTTTGATTTTTTGGAGCGCCATTGTAATGGTTTGAGTAATGTCGCAGGTGGTAACAGTAATCAAAAACCAATCTTAAAAAATAAGCCTGTGCTCTCTGGAAAAGCGTCGAACAGTTTTCTAGCACGTCAAGATGTTAAAAGGCCGCAGTGCTCAGTTTGTTCAGATAATAATCATCCAATTTATACTTGTTCGCAATATATAAAGAAAACTCCTAATGAAAGATACGCATTTTGTAAAAGCCATAATTTATGCTTTGCCTGTTTGAGTGGTATGCATGTTCTAAATAAATGTAAATCTATTTCTTCCTGTCGAAAATGCGGTAGTACGAAACACCACACAACGCTTCATTTTGAAAAGGAAAACGTACAATTTCCGACATCGGAAAACGCTAATGAATTAATTATTCGCAACCAAAACCGGAATGAAATAATAATACCCGATCCTGGTTCGCTGATTTCTCCCACTTCGATGCCATCCGTCGAGAACTCCACACAACGCTTCATTTTGAAAAGGAAAACGTACAATTTCCGACATCGGAAAACGCTAATGAATTAATTATTCGCAACCAAAACCGGAATGAAATAATAATACCCGATCCTGGTTCGCTGATTTCTCCCACTTCGATGCCATCCGTCGAGAACTCTTTCACCGCTTGCGCTCCACAACAATCTCGCGTTGTATTGCGTACTGCAATCGTCGAAATGCAAACAAATGATGGTTCATTTAAAGAATGCCGTGCATTATTAGATTCAGGTTCCGAAATATCTATTATTTCTCAGAAATGTTTCAACGCATTGAATATTTCGAAGGTAGTTTCTTCCTCGGTGATAAATATGGTATCGGAAATACGCAAATACCCAACAAAGGTATTGTTCAAATTTTTGTCAGACCTGTAGGAATATCAGATGTAATTTTTACTGTAGACGCTGTGATACTGCAAAAGATATGTTGTAAAATTCCCGCTTCTCCGCTGGATCACGCGTCTTGGACATATTTGCATGATCTTGAATTGGCTGATCCCCAATATTTTGTTCCTAATGAAGTAAATATTTTACTCGGCGCTGATATATTCGCGAATCTTTTGGCGAATCATCTTATTTTAGGCAAGGACGGAGGTCCTAACGCACTTCGCACTATTTTTGGTTATGTTTTATTAGGTAAAGTCGACACAAAACCTGTTCAGTTAAACGCTCATTCTCTCAATGTAACGTTATCCGAAAATAATTTGGATAATACTTTGAGAAACTTTTTTGAAATTGAAACTGTACCAACAATCGCGAATGTTCCCGACGAAAGTGAATGTGAAATTATTTTCAAGAAAAGTTTTTATCGCATTACATCTGGACGGTATGTAGTTCCGTTGCCATTTAAAGAATTAAATGCATGTTTCCCTGAAAGTCGAACTATAGCTCTTCAACGTTCTTTATCACTAGAACGTCGTCTCCTTCACCAACCCGCACTTCATCAGCAATACTGTGCTGTAATTCAAGAGTATATTGACTTAAATCAAATGGAGGTGGTCGAAGTT
Organism: Harmonia axyridis; assembly: GCF_914767665.1. Lineage (NCBI taxonomy): Eukaryota > Metazoa > Arthropoda > Insecta > Coleoptera > Coccinellidae > Harmonia > Harmonia axyridis. The sequence goes on along the minus strand of NC_059501.1, from coordinate 48,202,738 downwards.
CCTCAGAAGAATATGAATTTTTTTTATTTACCGCATCACGCAGTTTTACGCCCAGATCACGCTACTACTAAACTGAGAATAGTTTTCAATGCTTCAGCAAAAATGCCAAATAATAGGTCCCTGAATGATGTATTGTATGTAGGTACCAAGTTACAAAATGACATCGCTACAATTTTATTGAACTTTCGTTTACATAGAGTTTGTTTCACAGCAGACATAAAGCAAATGTATAGACAAGTTTTAGTTGATCCAGCACAAATAGATTATCAGCGCTTAGTGTTTCGCTTTTCCCCACAAGATGCAATATTAGATTTACGCATAAAAACGTTATGTTTTGGTGTCAATTGGGCACCGTTTCTTGCATTGCGAGTTCTTCGCCAATTAATAAAGGACGAAGGTCAAAATGTTCCTTTTGCTTCCAATGCTTTGTTGGAGGATACGTATATAGATGACGTTTGTACAGGTAGTAATTCGTTGGAAAATGCTTTAAAATTGAAAGATGAATTGAATGAAATTTTGCTGAAAGGTGGATTTCATTTGCGCAAATGGTCTAGTAATAACCAAGAATTTTTGAGCACTTTACCGAAAGATCATATTACCTCTGAAACGCACTCTCTGGATAATAAAGATAACGTTATTTCTGTTAAGGTTTTGGGATTAATTTGGGAGCCAAAAAATGATTGTTTTCAATTCAATGTCGAAGTAGCTGAACGAAGTTGTTCAAAACGTATAATTTTATCTGAATTAGCAAGGATATTCGATCCTCTCGGGTTTTTAGCGCCAATAACTTTTTTATGTAAGTCACTTATTCAAAAAATGTGGATGACAGGCTTAACATGGGACGAGTTGCCACCCAATGAAATACTACGTACTTGGAAAAGGTACAAAAATGAGTTGAATACATTATCAAAAATAAGAATTTTGCGTCTAATACAGATTCCTCAGAATGGTCGCGTTGAGTTGCATGGATTTTGCGACGCTAGTGAACGCGGCTACGGTGCGGTCGTCTACTGTAGAATAGTAGACAATGATAAAAATATAAAAATATTTTTTCTTTGCGGAAAGTCGAAGGTTGCTCCTTGTTCCAAAAAAATTTCTATTCCTCGTTTAGAATTATGTGGATCAGTGCTTTTAACTAAAGTTATGGAATGGATTTTGAAGATTTTCAAGGATAAAGTAAATTTTCATTCAATCAATGCGTATACAGACTCAGAAATTGTACTCTCGTGGCTGAACTCATCGCCTCATAAATGGCAAACTTTTGTTGGAAATAGAGTTTCTTTCATACACGAACGACTTCCTTTTTCTCACTGGTCGCATGTAAAATCTGGTGACAATCCTGCAGACTTGGCATCACGAGGTCTGTTTCCATCAGAGATAGTTTTTAACGAACTATGGTTCCAGGGGCCTAGGTTCTTGCAATCGAATATTGATTATTCGATCAGAAAGAATTTCTCGACTAAAGAAGAAATTCGCAAGTTGGTTTTGGTATCGGTAAACCCAAACCCAACGAATTTTATCGACAATTTACTGACAGAACATTCAAATTTCTCTTTCATTCAACGGGCGTTATGTTACATTTTGCGTTTCATTTATCATACTTCCAATAACCATAAAAATGGTAAGGCCATTTCGCTTTTCGAATTAAACAGAGCTTCTGTAGTTATGGCCAAACGAACTCAAGTAATTAATTTCAATGAAATTTTAGAAACTAAAATCTTTCCGAAAACTTTTAAAAAATTAAGTGCTTTTATTGATAATGAGGGTGTAATAAGAGTAGGGGGTAGGCTTACCTACTCAAATTTATCGTACGATAAGAGGCATCCGATATTGCTTCCGCAAAAGTGTCGATTCGTCGAATTGCTCATTAAATTTTTTCATAAAAAATATCTACATGCAGGTGTAGGCACCTTGCAGTTCCTGATTGCTCAACAGTTCTGGATTTTGTCGGCTCGTAGAGCTATACGTTCAGTTGTTAATAAATGTATTAAATGTTGGAAAAATAATCCTATTCTATCTCAACCAATTATGGGAAATTTGCCTAATTTCAAAATATCTCCCGCCAAAACATTTTCGCATGCAGGTGTAGACTTTTGTGGCCCCTTTCACATAGGTATGAATAAGCACAGTGATGTTAAAACACTAAAATCATATTAATGTGTATTTGTATGTATGTCTACTAAAGCAGTTCATTTGGAACTAGCTTCTGATATGAGTACCGATGCATTTATAGCTGCTCTGCGCAGATTTGTATCGCGGCGAGGAAGATGCGCTCACTTGTATTCGGATCGCGGTGGTAATTTTGTTGGGGCTAGTAGAGAGCTCACTAATTTATTGAAGAAATGTGCTGAAAATGAAATGATTACCCACCATTTCTTACCTGACAGTGCTCCACATATGGGAGGTTTGTGGGAGACTGGGGTACGCTCTGTAAAAACTCATTTTAAAAGTGTTATGGGGGCTCAAATTTTAAGTTATGAAGAATTTTACACCCTGCTTGTACAAATTGAAGCAGTGCTTAATTCACGACCTCTCACTCCAATCAGTTCAGATCCTAGTGATTTGTCGGTTTTAACACCGAGACATTTCTTAACATTGGAACCATTGAGTGCGGTCCCAGATGATTATTATGAAAATAAAAATATGAATTGTTTGAAAAGATGGCATCTAGTTCAACAAATGCATCAGCATTTCTGGCGTAGATGGAAGAATGAATATTTGCACACGTTGCAGCAAAGGGGTAAATGGTTGAAAACTGCTCATATGCCTAAAGAAGGCGGGCTTGTTTTAATTAAAGATGATGATTTGCCTCCTTTGAAATGGGAAATGGGTCGGATTATTGCCTTTTCTCCTGGGGTTGATGGAGTGGCAAGAGTTGCGGTATTAGAACAAAATCTGGTATTATTAAACGGCCTCTCAGAAAGTTGAGTCCATTGCCAATTGAATAATATGATATCTGCTGAACAATTATAATAATAATAATAATAATAAGTTTATTCACCAAAAAAATGTTTTACATAGATAACAAAAGAATAGTTGAGATGTAAATAAACATTGAAATACCACTAAAACTAAAGTTGCGCGTGGGTTTTGCACAGTTAAATTTACAGTATTTCTTATATATTATAAAAGTATTTCTTATATATTATGTATATGATATCTACAATACTTGACATTTAACCTATTCTAGATACAACTACGAGAAAAAAAATCTAACAACAAACAAAATTTTTAAATAATTTGTGGATTTACATAATCGAGTTGACATTTTATATATTGATCCATACGATAGAACAACAACATAAACATCGAAAAAAGTCTGTTAGTCGATCAGAGATCAAACTAGATCTCTATTCAAGTTAAGCACGTAGTTTTTTAATTTTTTTTTCAACATGTAACGAGAGTTTATATTTATTATATTTATTTTTTGTTCAGAGGGCAGAAAATTGAAAATTTCTGGAATGAGGTAAGATATATTTCGTTGTCCGATTTTTGTACTACTCAGAGATGTTTTTACGTGATGTTCTTTTTTTTTGCCTAGTGAAATGTTCATGATCAATATTATTCAATAAATATTTGTTTTTGTGTATATGTGTAAGTATGTTATAAAGAAATGTTTGTCTTACATCGCATATTTTTGCTAGTGAAAAAAGTAAATTGCTAGGGAAGGTTGGTTCTTTTCCATACATAATTTTCAGAATTCGTTTCTGTATCGTTTCTAACTTTCTTAAGTGAGCAGCAGCAACCCCTCCCCAGCTCAATATGGCATATTGAATACGAGATTCCACCAGAGCAAAGTAAATGATTCTCAACTGGTGAATGTCAAGTAATTTACTCAAATATTTGAATTTAAACAGCATACTTCTTAAGGTTTTTGTAACGTTCTCAGTGTGAACGTCCCATCTCATATGACTATCTATTATTACACCCAAATATTTGACAGTATCCGTTCTGGAAACATTAATAATCAATTCGTTGTCCCGTATATCGAGGGTGTTGAAATTTGGTAAGTGATTTCTGTAAGCTGTAAAAGTCATAAATTTCGTTTTTTCATAGTTTATTGTCAATAGTTGATGATTAAACCACTCAATTGCTGTGGAAATAATTTTTTTTTTTTACCTGATGGTATGAATCGGTTCATTCTTTCATGGGAATTTTGTGGTGTTTGGGGAAAAAGATTACCAATTTTTTTTTTCTTTCCCTCGCTTTCTCTTTTTTTTTTGCTAAAAGAATATGTGTATATGTATATGTGCGCATATATAAGTATTTTTTTTTTAAACTAAGTATTTTCTTTGACCTTTCAAAGGTTCATTTCATTCGCCTTTGGGGGGGGAGTATGTTTCGTACTCGAAAGAGTTCAAATATTTTTTTTTGTTGTTTCAATTCGAATGGGTTTGATATATATGACCTTTTCATTCTTCGATATTTTATTGGGCACATTTTTATATATCAGGCCAACGAGTTGCGTTCACTATATGTTTTGAGATACGCATGTGCGTAAGAGTTAAAACGCACATGTAAGAAGACAGTATGAATCGAACCGCTCTCGTTGAAATATCGCTTTTTCCGCATGTGTTTCAAGTTTTCGTTGATTTCACAAAAATCTCTACAAAAACGCTTTTGGATACTTTTGTGCTGTTACCAAATAGCCAAAGTCGCACAGGAACAACTCGCAGTGACATTAACCACCAGAAGAAGGGCCTTTCAAGAAGCAGCACCATCAATCACAAGGGTAAGTGAGTGTGATTCATTGGTCATTTCTTTCTATTTCATCTATAATTGAAATTTTAATAGCTACATTGTGAAGGGTCATATATCTCGCAATATTCACGACTAATTTTGGAAGGAAAAAAGGACATCAGTCCATTTAACATCTCCCGGCAAATTTGAATATTCAACAATTAAAGCTGAATAAAATCCGAGCTTTTAACACCTTTAATCTTTTTAAAGTTTTAAAGTTTCTCCCAGTCTGTCCGATATAAGACCCTTCACAAACTCCATAATCAATTTTATACACTATGTTATTCCGGTTCAGTTTTTTAGTTCTGTCTTTTGTTTCAGTAAACACCAGTGAAGCCAAAAAATGAGGCACCCCTTTGACCACTTTTATATTATTTTCTGTTGGTGAGGAAACCTTAATAACAACCGAACAGATTTTATTGGTTGAATTGCGGATATATGCATGGTAGCGTAAATATTCTGATGTTATTATCAGAGTCAGGAGTAACAATATCCTCAACCACCGGATTTGGAGTCTCAAGTCTCGCTTTCAATATACTGGGAATATTGAAAAGCAATTTGTTGAGCAATCTAACAGGATAAGAATTATCCACAAGTGAACTCTTCAACTTAATGAAATTAGGGCGTATTAAAATGAGGTTTTCAATTCTCTCTATCCGATCCCTCAAACCTAACACCAGATTTTTCTTATGTCTGTACTCATGATTGGATTTATGATTCAAATACCTACCTGAAGATAAACTCTTCCGATATATGTCAGTGATAATGCAGTTATTCACATCATATTTCAAGAGGACATCTGAATAAAGTAATGAAGAATCCCGCTCTATATATATCTTCAGAGTAATTGGTGAATGTGATGAGCAACTGGTTGATTTTATTCTTAGGTAGTTTACAGAACAAATCGTCTACGAATTTCTTCAAAACAGGGACATGAAAACCCAGGGTTGGTAAAGTCTCCTCAATGAGATCATCCAAAACTATCTGTGCTACTATAGGTGAAATAACACCACCCATAGGTATAGCTTCAATTGTTTATAGTGCGCACCTTGAAACTGGCAGTAAGTGGCATCAAAAATAAGTTTAACACAATCAGTAAATTCACCTTTTCTCAAATCACAATGCTGTGATATACCTTCCCAATGCTTGTCAATACTTCTTAAAACTAGATCTAATGTTACGTTAGTGAACAGTGATACAATGTCAAGATCGACCATGATGTAGCCGTCAGGAATGTGAAAACGTCTGATTTCGGAAGCAAATTCAAATGAATCCCTGATGAAAAACGGATTATCACGGTTATATGAGACAGTTAAAATATTATTTACAAACTTTGACATAGAGAAATTTGGGGCATCTATACATGAAATAATGGGTCTGACAGACAATGATGGTTTTTGAATCCTTGGCAATGCATAAAACTTAGGTGCCACAGAGTTATAAGTAGTCAACCTTTTTGCCGTTATATCATTGATCCTGTTAGACTTTTTTAATTTAGTGATATATCGATTAATTTTCCCTTGATAGTATTCTGCTGGTTCCGATTCCAACAACATGAAACTGTTAGCATCGTTCAATAAAATTGAAGATTCGTGTATGTATTCTTGCTTAAAAATAAGTACACTTTTACTTCCCTTGTCAGATTTGGTCAAAATCAATTCAGTATTATCCCTCAGAAATTTTCTAGCAGACTTTATTTCTTCAATTATTATTGCATTTGAATGTGGGGTACTATCATTAATATAATGAGTAATTAAATAAGTACATCTGGCTCTCAATATATCATTACTGTCAGATCTAACTCCGATGATTAAATATTCCACATCTGCAAGGAATCCCTTCAGATCAACTTTAGTAGGATCATCATCAGCAAATTTAGGACCTTGAGCATGAATTCTTTTAACATCTGAAGGAATATTGAGGTTAGTTAAGTTTTTAAACCAACCATATTTGAAGGGTATATCAAACTCACGCTTATGATCGACTAACAATCGTTCAAAATTACGATTCTGCTTTAGTCTCGTTTCATTAAAAAGCCTCCTAAGTTGTTAACTTATGAAACACAATCAATATACCATCAGGTAAGGACAAAGTTAGTTTGGATTCTAAGCTACTAATAAATTTTTTTAATGAACAAATATTCTCATTTGCAAGTTTGATTTCGATATTGAGGATTCTCAAGATCAAACTTTTGGTGATGTCTTTCAGGTGCCTCTCAGATATGAAGGATGCTTGAGCAGGAATATTTTGTCTCCTTCCAGCGATATGTTTCGGGAGAAGTTTATTTGTTTTACATCTCAACAGAAAAATCCTATGATTGTAAGCTCTGCCCAATTTGACATTCGATCAAGACCACTTATTCATGTCGTCAACTGTACCATTGCCGAAACAAATACGTATCTCTTGGTAGAAACCCGTCATATAAGTTGCAAGAAAAGAATTATCGACTTTGCAACAAGATCAAAGGAATAATGTATTAGGTATAAAGTCACTCAAAGATCTAATTAAGCTCTTTATTAAATATGTCCTAGCTTTCGGTCATTTACATGGACATCTTCAGGGCACTAGAAACAATTTTTTACATTACGAAGGACTATGAAAAACCAAAAATAACTCATTAGTTATCGAAATCTGAACTTACAATTAATCTGAACCTAACAATGAAAAATTAGGCAGAACCATAACAATGAGAGTCACCTTTCAATAAAACTTCCTGGTCATAAAATTGAAATCTCAAAAATAGGTATAATCCACAATTCAATTCTCCTGAAAGTACAATAGATTTCTGTAAAAGCACATGGCAACAAGAACGTGAACAATCAGAAACTATGGAAATTGACACCGACAACCAATTTAAACTTCTAAAACTTCAGTCGACCACAACAGCGTTGTGTTAGCTATACTGTTCCGGTAAGTTATACTAAAATTATCTTCATTTTATTTTTAATATGCATCACTTCATTTTTATCTTATCTCTGACTCTGTGACTAGATTTAACGAAGTATTTAAATATTTAATCTCCAAAGACTCAATAAATGAGAGTTTAAACTTATTATCCACCGTTCTTAATATCGTAGCTTTCTCAAAATTCATGCGGTGACCTATCTCAACTGTGTTAGTAGACAGACCAGTCGAAGCCTTCAAATTCTGGCAACTCTCTGGTGTTCTTTCAATCTAGTTTTAAAGTTTCTCCCAGTCTGTCCGATATAAGACCCTTCCCAAATTCCACAATCAATTTTATACACTGAGGGATAATAGTGAATTGATTTTGACCAAATCTGACGAAGGAAATGTTAGTGAACTCATGTTGAAGCATGAATTCATCAACGAATCTTGAACGATGCTAACAGTTACAAGTTGTTGGAATCGGATCCAACAGAATACTATCGAGAGGAAATTAATCGATATATCACTAAATTAAATCACTAAATTATGCATTGCCAAAGATTGAAATAAATAAATAAATAAATAAATCATTGTCAGTCAGACGCATTATTTCATGAATAGATGCCCCAAATTCCTCTATGTCGAAGTTTGTAAGAGATATTTAAACTATCTCATATAACCGTGATAATCCGTTTTTCATCAGGGATTCATTTGAATTTGCTTCCGAAATCAGAGGTTTTCACATTCCTGACGGCTACATCATGGTCAGTCTTGACATTGTATCACTGTTCACTAACGTTACATTAGATCTAGTTTCAAGAAGTATTGACAAGCATTGGAAAGCTATATCACAGCATTGTGATTTGAGAAAAGGTGAATTTACTGATTCTGTTAAACTTATTTTTGATACCACTTGTAATGAATGTAAATAATAAGTCACAATTAGTACAGGCTCATTGAAAGGATATTCAACAAATTCCCGGTTCTATCCCAGTAGAGTGAACGCAAACGAAGTCGTTGTCACCCCTCACATTTATTAGGCATCAAGTCCTTCATTCTGGCTTGAGATAAACACCCCAGGGTGGTTGGCACTGTCGATATCCCACGATAAAACAAATAGGTTCCAATTTCGTTGGATTTGTACAGGATGTCAAAGCAATAAAAATGTAGTCGTAAAATCTCTAGGGAGGTTTAAATGGCCCAAAACTTCGAACAGAAAAATCTGTTCTATTCGGAGGGACCACCAACGGTGGTGCGCGTCCAAAATGGTTTCCAATTTAGGCGGTACCAACGGGACAACCCCATGTCAATAGTCCATAACATGGGGTGGAACCAATAATCTAGGTACATAAAGACAATCACTCTGATTGGACGAAAGGAAAAAGAAGATAGACGCTCAGAAAAATTTGGTAGAAGGAGGGTGACGATTATTCAACTATAAAAACAATAGTTTTTCAATTCGGGGGACAGTTAGAAGTTAGAGTTGGAGTTTAGGGTTAGAAGTTCGGGGTTCGGTTCGAGGTTGGGACCAAGAGGGCAATTCGGCCCTGAGTAAAAAAAGTTCGATTCTAAGTTGAATAGAGTTCAAGTTCGATCCTAAGTTGAATAAAGTTCAAGTCGGTTTGCGGGAACGGTTTCAGGAAAGGTACAAATAGGGAATTTGTTGGAAGGTTTATTTGAACAGTGATGTGATATCCAGGGTAAGGATATTCAATTTAATCTCATATATAGTGTTTGATGATTTTTCTCCTTATAAAAGATTTACCAAAATAGTCCAAGATTGTCGAGTGTTATAATTTTTTCTTATTTACTCTTAAGGTGTTTGCCATAGGCTAGTAATGTGCAAATTTTATTGACTGTATTTTCTCATTAATTATTTCAATCCATTATTAAACTTTGTTATTCTGAAATACTTGGTCTCATTCAGTGAAACAGCTCCTCGAAAAAGATCAAATATAAGACTTATCCTAGTGCATAAGCCGGACGCACGAAAGATTCTTTCATAAAAGGGAAATTGTGTTAATTTCAAAATAACTATTCTGGCCGGAACTATAGAAAGCCGCTCTTCTAATAAGTTCCTTTTTTTTAAACATTAACACCCAACTACAGGCCAGTTTATTACAATGGTGACAGCTGTTACAGTTTCATATAGTTTAATAGTCAGTTGGCTTTTCAATCATAAAAATATATTATATAAAAGTTTCCATAGTGATAGTAAAAGTTGTTATTCTAAGTTAAACTGTTTTTGTATAAGTCACAGCATTAAAAGTTATTATTAGCCAAAAAATAGTAATTATTAGCCGACGTACAATAAAATTTGGTCCTTCGGGCAAAAAACTGCCTAGTCCGTGGAAAAATAGTCAACAAAGTATTCGGGAATAATCATGTCTGTCAGAAGAAGTGGTAGGAAGAATTTGGGAGTACCTCCAGTAAGATATGAGGATGATAGCCAACCCAAAGCAATATCCGAACCACAAATTATTCATCGACGTAAACCTGAAGAAATTCCAAAAGATCAAGAGGTTTTGAGTGAGAGAAAATCATCGAAAGCCTTATCGAAGATGACGAGAACCAGCACAATCCGAAGACGAGAACTAGAAATAGAACTTGAAGCCCAACGCCGGATCGTGCAATTGGAAAAGTCACTCATTCTGAAAGAAATTGAACTGAAAAAAGCAGAGTTGAAAGAACGACAAGACTTAGGACATTCTGAATCGTCAGAAAAAAGAAGTGAATGTGGAGATCAAGAAACCGAAATATGTTACGCCTCTAAATGCAGAACCCAAAATTGGGTTGAGGTTCATGCTTTTGATAATAAAAAACTTGTTTTAAGTTCTAGGTCTGGCAAAGATCCTGAACATCTTTTGGGTAGTGAGACAGGGACAGAAGACAGTGATGGAAAGAAGAAACTACACCAAAAGAATGAGGAGAAGAAGCAGAAGGTGAATTATGAAGAAAAAATTCAAGTAAAACAAGAAGATCGTAACTTATGCAAGTTTTTATCAAGACAGTCCATTCCCAAAGAACTACCAATATTTTCCGGAGATCCAACTGAATGGTTGCAGTTTGTAACAGCCTTCAGGGAAACCAATGAAATATGCGGCTTCAGTGATAGGGAAAATATTGCTAGGCTCCAGAAATGTTTGAGAGGAAAAGCTAAGTTAAGTGTTCAAGCATTATTGAATTTTACCTGTAAAGTAGATAAAATAATAGAAACACTCGAAAAGAGGTATGGAAAGTCGGAGTTCATTATTAATGATTTGATAGCTTCTATTAGAAAGTTTCCGCAATTGCGCGACGATAAATTAGAACCTATATTAGATTTCTCCACAGCAGTTCAGAATCTGTCAGTAACAGTGACAAGTCTCAACTGTCAACAATCTTTTTACAATCCACAGCTACTGACTGAACTAGTTTCAAAGTTGTCAACCTCTTTGAAATTGGAATGGGGCAAAAAAGTGAATTGTTTAAATGTCAAAACTGAAAACATTAATATTTCAGATTTTTCTAATTGGTTCGCTGAGATAGCAAATGCAGCATGTTGTGTTCTAACTTATCCGGAAACTGAAAATGAAAAGAAGAAGAAATACGTATGTGCCGCCAGTGAGGAGAACTCTACCCGCAAACTCAATTGCCTGTTCTGCAAAATGAACAATCATTGGACATATACTTGCAGTAACTTCAAGCAGTTGGATTCAGACAGAAGATGGGAATGGGTAAAGAAAAATAAAATTTGTTTCTGTTGTTTGCGTAACAATCATCAGATTAGGTTTTGTAGAAAGAAAAAAGTGTGCAACAAAGATGGTTGTGATAAATTCCATCACAGCTTACTCCATCCAAATTCTCCGAGAGAATATATTGCCACAGCACCAATTTCTGAGACTGAAAATGTGAGTTATCATACAAAAGAAACAGAAAAGAAAGTTTTATTGCGCATAGCTCCTGTAATTTTAAAACGACCTGAAAACGAGGTTCATACATATGCGTTATTCGATGAAGGGTCCACTATTACCATGATAGACAAAGAGTTAGCCTCATTTTTGGGAGCAACAGGTCCAACTGATCCTTTGAGAATGCGCTGGACAAATTCAACTGTTAATGAAGAGAACGATTCTCAGAGGATCAACTTAACTATCAAAGGCAAAAATGAAAATAAAGAATTTTTTATGACGAACGTAAGAACTGTCAGCGATCTGAATTTACCAACTCAGACAATTAGTTACGAGAAATTCATGAAAAAATGGAATTATTTGCCACCAATTTACCTTCCAGATTTAATAGATGCGCAACCAAAAATATTAATCGGGCAAGACAATATTCATTTAATAATTGCACGTGAGGTTATAGAGGGTGGAAAAAATTCACCAATATTGTCTCGTACTAAGCTTGGTTGGGTTGTTCATGGCAATATGATGCACCGTGGTCGTGTTGACAATGCATTCATTTTACATGTCGATAGGGATGAAGAATTGCATGAATTAGTTAAAATGTCTTTTAAAATTGATAGCCTTGGAGTGAAGATGGAAGAGAAAATATCAGTAGAAGAAGCTAGAGCAATGAAAATAATGGAAGAAACAGCTAAGAGAGTCGGAAACAGATGGGAGATAGGCCTTCTATGGAAAGAAGATGATGTTAAAATGCCTCAGTCGAGGTCAGCAGCAGAAAATCGTCTCAAAATGATGGAAAAGAAATTAGCCCGGAATCCAGTATTTTCCAAGGAATATTTAAACAAATTGGATGAATATGAAGGCAACGGGTTTGCAAGAAAGGTCATAGATAAGGAAATACAGGATGAAAAATCATGGTATCTACCTCATTTTGGAGTTGTGAATCCCAAAAAGCCTGGAAAGGTAAGATTAGTTTTTGATGCTGCCTCTAAGGTAAATGGTATCAGTTTAAACGAAAAATTATTGAAAGGTCCTGATTTTTTAAATTCCCTACTGGGTGTACTCTTCAAGTTTAGACAAAAGAAAATTGCATTCACAGGAGACATCAAAGACATGTTCCACAGAGTATACATCAGAGAAGAAGATAGAAAATTTCAAAGATTTTTGTGGTGGGGAGAAAATGGACAAACGACGGAATATGAAATGACAGTGATGATTTTCGGAGCAGCTTCTTCTCCAGCTTCTGCACAGTTCATAATGAGAAAAAACGCGAAAGAGTTTGAAGACGAATTTCCTGAAGCAGCAAGGGTAATTTTAGAACAGCATTATATGGATGATTATTTAGATAGTGTTGATTCTGTAGAAGAGGCATTAGATTTAATAACCGGTGTCGAAGAGGTTCATAAGAGAGGTGGTTTCCAAATAAGAAATTGGACAAGTAACTCCAAAGAAGTTTTAAAGCTGATTCCGACAGAAAAAAGAACAAGGGAATTGAAAGATGTAGAAATAGAGAAAGAGCTTCCAACAGAACGTGTTCTAGAACTTCACTGGAATCCGAATGAAGATTGTTTTTTGTTCAAAGTCGAACCCAAGGAAATTATGGAAATTTTAGAAAAAAAAGCAACAACTACCAAAAGAAAAATGTTGAAAATTGTAATGTCAGTTTTTGACCCTCTTGGGTTTCTATGTCACTTCACTGTCAAAGCAAGAATTTTGTTACAAGAAATTTGGAAAATGGGTTCTGGATGGGACGACAAATTAGAACATTCGGTAAATGAAAAATGGCTCAAATGGTTGCAAGATTTAAGAAAAATTGAAGGTGTGAAAATTCCTAGATGCTATTTGGATGATAATACGGAACGTAAAATACAATTGCATACGTTTTGTGATTCCAGTTCGAAACCCTACGCCGCAGTTTCGTATTTTCGAATTTTATCAGATCAAAAAATGTATTCCAATATCGTTATGGCAAAATCAAGAGTAAGTCCTCTGAAAACCTTATCTATCCCTAGATTAGAACTTCAAGGAGCAGTACTGGGAGCTCGTTTGGCTAGAACAATAAGAGAAAATCACAGTATTCCTATAAGTCGTCAGTATTTTTGGACGGATTCCCGGACAGTAATCAGTTGGTTGAAATCAGACCCTCGCAAACTTAAGCCATTTGTGAGTCATAGAGTTAATGAAATATTGGATATATCTGAAGAGAATGAATGGAATTGGATTTCAACAAAGGATAATGTAGCAGATGAAGCAACTAGGGATAATATAAATTGTGAATGGTCGGAATTAAGTAGGTGGAACATTGGTCCATCCTTTCTTAGATGCGATGAAGACACGTGGTTCAGAGAAAACGAAATAGAGATAGACAAAGGAGAAAATGAAGAAATGGAAGAATTTTTCAGGGAAATGAAAAAAGAATACGTTGCTCTGACAACGGAAGGAGACAATTTAATCGAGTCTATTCCGAAAATTGAAAGGTTTTCATCTTATATTCGACTCATAAGGTCAACTGCCTGGTTGTTGAGAGCAATTCAAGTTTTCAGAGGTACCATTATATCGTTCTCTGAGTTATTACCAGATGAAGTAGACAGAGCTGAAAAATTATGGTTTAAACTTGTACAGGAAGCATGTTTCAGGGAAGAAATTCGAAGTTTAAAGAACAAGAAGCCTGTCGATAAAACGAGTAGACTTTATAAATTATCGCCAATGTTGGATAGTGAAGGAATTGTAAGGATAAACGGAAGAATAGGAGAATCAGAAGATATCTGTTATGAAACAAAATTTCCAATCATTCTTGATAGAAAGCATTATTTTACACGACTTTTGATCCTTCATTATCATAAGAGGGCCAGTCATCAGGGACAAGAGTTGGTTTTGAATGAGTTACGACAGAAGTTTTGGATTTTACAAGCTCGAGCTGCTGTCAGAAGTGCATGGAACTCTTGCTATAAGTGCAGGAATTTCAGAGCGAAACCCATAGTCCCAGAAATGTCTCCACTCCCAAAATGCAGGGTAAGTGCCTTTGTGAGACCTTTTACTTTTACAGGTATGGACTACTTTGGTCCAATGAATGTCACCATTGGCCGTCGACACGAAAAACGTTACGGAGTTTTATTTACTTGTATGAGTATTCGAGCCATCCACTTGGAGATTGCAAATTCTCTAACTACCGACTCCACTATTATGGCCATCAGAAGAATGATCGGACGAAGAGGTTGTCCTAAGAAAATATTTGCTGATAATGGTACGAATCTGAAGGGAGCCGAGAGAGAAATGAAGAAGGCGTTGCAGGAAATGAACGAAAATCAGATTTTAGCCGAAATGACCACTAAGGGAATCGAGTGGGTAAGGATACCACCGCTTACACCACACATGGGAGGTTGCTGGGAGAGGATGGTGAGATCCGTAAAAACGGCCCTATCAGTCACTCTCAAAGAGAGATCGCCAAAAGAAGAAGTTTTGTCTACACTTCTCATCGAAGCTGAAAATATAGTAAATAGCAGACCCTTAGTCCACGTTCCAATAGATGCCGCAGATGGAGAAGCTTTGACGCCGAACCATTTTCTTATAGGGACTTCAAGTGCTTCTCCACTTCCTTGCCTCTTGTCGGAAAGAGATCTAGTTACGAGAAAGCAGTGGAAGATATCCCAATATTTTTCAGACTGTTTCTGGAAACGTTGGATCAGGGAATATCTTCCAACTCTCACAAGAAGGACGAAATGGCACAAGAAGACGAAAAATTTAGTCGTAGGAGACGTAGTAATGATAATCGATGGTGACTTGCCCAGGAACTGCTGGATGAAAGGGGTGATCGAAGCTGTTTTTGTTGGAAAGGATGGACAAGTCAGAAGCGCCGACGTCAAAACAACACTGGGAACATACAGAAGACCAGCTGTTAAATTATGTCCCCTAGATATTCAATGAAGTTGTTGTTTTATTTATTTTTGGGGGGGAGAATGTTACAGTTTCATATAGTTTAATAGTCAGTTGGCTTTTCAATCATAAAAATATATTATATAAAAGTTTCCATAGTGATAGTAAAAGTTGTTATTCTAACTTAAACTGTTTTTGTATAAGTCACAGCATTAAAAGTTATTATTAGCCAAAAAATAGTAATTATTAGCCGACGTACAATAACAACAGCGGTGCGATTTATTTTGATCTTTTTTGAAAAAAAAAAAACTCTGAGGACTCACGTTTGGTATTTTTTTTTTTGAGTTAATAATACAGATTTATTTTCAGGAAATTTGATTCCCAAATGATTATTAGTACAGATTTATTCAAGGAAATACTGTTTGGCGAGGAGCAGTAAGAGGATTACGAGATCGGTGTACATGAATTTGTTGTATGCATTGATATAATTTTTTTATGAGAAAATTTGAGTAGAAATTTTATTCCTTATTATTTTACTAGAAATTTTGTACTAAATAAATCATTTTGTTTGTTTATACAGGTAAGCTCAGAAAACACTTACAATGTTCCTGACGGTTAGTACTAACTCTACGGCGAATACAAGTAGTTTATCGCAAATTTCATTTAGATACCCTTTAGGAATAATCGCAACAACTTTAGATGATTTTTCAGGCAAGGACTCAACCAGATATTTTGAAATATTTGAGCTTAGGTCAAAATTAGACGGGTGGAGTGAAAATGAGACGTTGACACTGCTTAAATTGAAACTCGTAGAGGACGCGTATAATTTTTTTAAATCTGATATCACGTTGAATTTTTTATCATATGCGGAATTGAAAGTTAGATTTCTTCAGAAATTCACTTCAGTTAGGTTGCCTTGGGAAAATCAATGGAATTTGAATAATTGTTTTCAGAGACAGGACGAAGACGTGTCATCTTTTTGCACTAGATTGCGAACTATAGGGATGGAACTGTTAGGTGAAGATTTGGCCGGGGCAACGAAGGATGAGGAATCGGGTATAAGAAAGAAAAATAGGGACTTCATTTTGAATCAATTCAAAATTGGCCTACGTAAAGACGTTATGAGGGAAGTCGGTATTTTTTTATTGGGCGAAGAAAATTTAGATTTGGAAAAAGCGGAGGAACTAGTAAGATTGCAGGAAACGTCTCATAAAATGTTGCAAGGGAGATTATCTACAAGAAATATATCGACAGTTAATTTCGGAGTAATATGTCAATTTTGCGGAGAAGTAGGTCATTCGGCAAAGGAATGTAGAAGTAATTGGGCAAATTGGAGGAACGTTCAACAAAACGTCGAAAAAGGCTGTTATTCTTGTGGTAAACCGGGCCATTTCGCGAGGGAATGTCGGACTTTTGGGAGATCGGAACGAATAAATCAGGTAGTATGTATTTCCTGCAAACAGACAGGACACTGGTCGAGAGAATGTCCAACGAAAAATTGGAGAGAAACCCAATATCATAATAATCATCATTGTCAAGTGAATAAAGAGTTAAAGATCGGAAATATCAGGAGAGTTTACCTTGATCAAAATAAGTCGGAAGAAATACCGAAAAATGAAATAACGGAAATTCAGGAGAGTGAATCTCGCATTGAGAAGAGGAACGCGCAAGCGGCCGAAAAAATAAATGATGATATTTTGACAAAAGCAAATGAGGTTAGGGAACTTGAGGTGAAGACGCAGTATAGAGACATCGAAAATTCGAAAATGAGAGAAGTAAGGGTTTGCGGTATTACACAGGAGAATATAACGGATTTCGATAAACAGGGATCGACTTTCAGAAAAGTGAGGAAATATGAAAAGTTGAGAGACTTTGAGCTCGGGCCAGTTGATTCAGTCGTGAAAGCAAAGAAAATGCGGAAAAATGATATCACTTCAGAAACAGGGGTTATCATTCCGGTTCGTTCGGAAGCATTAATACCGGCAGGATTAAAGGTCAATTCGGAAATCAACAACTTATTCGGCGAAAAATAGAAAAGTGAAATTTACGACCGAATGGACGAAAATACAGGGGTTGAAAAAGCCGCACGGGGTACAAGGTTTAATAAAAATGTAGTAGATCCTCAGTTCAATGTGGGAGATTTGGTATGATATATTTGAGGAAAATGAGCGCGAAAAAGGAGTTATCTAACAAATCATTGAAAAACTGGGGTGGGCCGTATAGGTTAACCGAAATAATTGGTCCCGTGACGTGTAGAGTAAGAAAATGCGGAGGAAGAGAGGAACAAGTTGTTCATGTAAATAGATTGAAAACGTACACTGCACGAGGTATTGAAATGAAGGAAAAACTAGAAAAACGCATGAGGTCGGGATATACGGACCTGGATACGGATTCAGATGAAGAACGGAAGGAAATAGAAAAATTCCCCCCGTTTTTGATCACCACTTGGACAAACCAGGATGAAGATCAGGGGGAAAGCGGAGAAGAATCGGTAGGAGAATTTGAAATTCCTGTTCGACGATGTTCAAATAGTGTAAGACGCCCACCAGATCGATGGGGCTACTACTAACGGCGAAAGACAGCCTCAGATACCATGAGAATTTTTTTCGTTTTATTGTAGTTTTTTTTGGGTTAAGTTTAAGTTAGGATTAATTTAGTTTGCTAGAGTAAGATAGGATAACTTCGCGATGGGTAACGTGGGGAAAATCTTAGAGATAGATATGACCTTCAGGAGATGTGAATCGGCTCCTGCCCTTTTCGTAGATTCCAGGGACTCGCTGACTCAGAGAGCGACAACCTGATTAAGGAACCCCTTCTGGGCTTTGGATATTTTGAATAATTCAATTGATGTTCATGATTAAACATTTTTTTTGGAATAGGAAAAAACATTGTGGTCGCTGAAGGACATCCCTCGCCTGCAGTTTCAAAAGTGAGCACAATGGTTATTGTTTAGTAGCAATGGGTGGAATGTTCTATTGGATGTGTAATGTTTTGTGTATTTCATTTTAATTTAAATATTGTATATTTCAACGAACCTTGTTGAGAGGTTTCTTGTGTTCTGTTGTAATTTATATAGGGAGTACGAGGAAGAAGAAATCAACCGTCTTGAAGAAGGACCAAATCGTAGTTAAGGGAATAACCTTCCTCCCAAAGGTGTGTGTCTACCGCGAATAGTATATGTGCGGAAGATAACAATTAATTAACGTGATGTTCCGATGTGTCCAAGCGACAATATACTACAGTTTGAGGTATACACCTGAAAAGTATAGACAGTTGTGTTGAGGAACCAGGCGAAAGGGTTAAGTTAGAGGCTATGGAAGAAGTTGTTCAGTTGTTCATTTGTGAGATGAAGTGAAGAAAGTCAGCGAGAAACTGAGGATGCAGAAGAAGTTTACACAAACCGTAACTTCGTACAAATCCGACCAAGATGATCCGACGAATACTGAAGAAGACATCAACGATGCCAAGACAATCGTCAAGATTGACACCGAGCAGAACCATCGAACTAGAACAACATTTCATCGTACTTTAACTACACCCTAATGTATGGAGGAGCAGACTACAAGTCTTACGCTTGAGAAGTGAATCGCGAAAAACAAACAATATGTGTAATGATAGTGCGAATTTCACGAATTATTGCGTTACATTAAGGACAAGTGACACTATGTCCCTTATCTATCCTTGGAGGTTATTCCCGAAACAAAGGTTGGGTCCAGGAGAAAACAAAATATCGTCCTGAATTTTCGAAAACACTAGGAGCCGGCATGACGACACCAGTATGTGCCGCGTAAGTGTTCTCGAATTCCGACAGTGAACTCACAGCACATGTTTGAGACAGTGAAATGGTTAAGGAAAGAATTTTACAAGAATGATCGATAGATCTTGTCTTTAATTTTAGGTTGTAGATTTTTGTTTTTGTTGTTGGAGATTTTTGTATTCGATATGTAGTAACGGAAAAGAACATACCACCTTAGTAATAAGAGATTTTTTTTTGAGGGATAAATTTTAGATAAGTTGACTTACCTTTTTTTATATATATTGGAAAATGCTTAATTGCTATTGCATTATTATAGGTATTTACTTATTGGATATATGCATGTGTTCGAGAGATGATAAATTTGGATTATTGATGGTAGTAAGGGGAAAGTTATGACAACCGACGTCAAAACTTTTTCAAAGGGAAAAGTAATGTAATGAATGTGAATAATAAGTCACAATTAGTACAGGCTCATTGAAAGGATATTCAACAAATTCCCGGTTCTATCCCAGTAGAGTGAACGCAAACGAAGTCGTTGTCACCCCTCACATTTATTAGGCATCAAGTCCTTCATTCTGGCTTGAGATAAACACCCCAGGGTGGTTGGCACTGTCGATATCCCACGATAAAACAAATAGGTTCCAATTTCGTTGGATTTGTACAGGATGTCAAAGCAATAAAAATGTAGTCGTAAAATCTCTAGGGAGGTTTAAATGGCCCAAAACTTAGAACAAAAAAATCTGTTCTATTCGGAGGGACCACCAACGGTGGTGCGCGTCCAAAATGGTTTCCAATTTAGGCGGTACCAACGGGACAACCCCATGTCAATAGTACATAACATGGGGTGGAACCAATAATCTAGGTACATAAGGACAATCACTCTGATTGGACGAAAGGAAAAAGAAGATAGACGCTTAGAAAAATTTGGTAGAAGGAGGGTGACGATTATTCAACTATAAAAACAATAGTTTTTCAATTCGGGGGACAGTTAGAAGTTAGAGTTGGAGTTTAGGGTTAGAAGTTCGGGGTTCGGTTCGAGGTTGGGACCAAGAGGGCAATTCGGCCCTGAGTAGAAAAAGTTCGATTCTAAGTTGAATAGAGTTCAATTCCGATCCTAAGTTGAATAAAGTTCAAGTCGGTTTGCGGGAACGGTTTCAGGAAAGGTACAAATAGGGAATTTGTTGGAAGGTTTATTTGAACAGTGATGTGATATCCAGGGTAAGGATATTCAATTTAATCTCATATATATTGTTTGATGACTTTTCTCCTTATAAAAGATTTACCAAAATAGTCCAAGATTGTCGAGTGTTATAATTTTTTCTTATTTACTCTTAAGGTGTTTGCCATAGGCTAGTAATGTGCAAATTTTATTGACTGTATTTTCTCATTAATTATTTCAATCCATTACTAAACTTTGTTATTCAAAAATACTTGGTCTCATTCAGTGAAACACCTCCTCGAAAAAGATCAAATATAAGACTTATCCTAGTGTATAAGCCGGACGCACGAAAGATTCTTTCATAAAAGGGAAATTGTGTTAATTTCAAAATAACTATTCTGGCCGGAACTATAGAAAGCCGCTCTTCTAATAAGTTCCTTTTTTTAAACATTTACACCCAACCACAGGCCAGTTTATTACACACTTACTGCACTATTAAAAATTGATAGCTACACCTATGGGTGGTGTTATTTCACCTATAGTAGCACAGATAGTTTTGGATGATCTCATTGAGGAGACTTTAACAACCCTGGGTTTTCATGTCCCTTTTTTGGCACAATTCGTAGACGATTTGTTCTGCAATATACCTAAGGATAAAATCAACCAGTTGCTTACCACATATGCGAATTACTCTTAAGATATACAATTTACTTGTGAAATAGAGCGGGATTCTTCATTACTTTATTTAGATGTCCTCTTGAAATTTGATGTGAATAACAGCATTATCACTGACATATATCGGAAGAGTATATCTTCAGGTAGGTATTCAAATTATAAATCCAATCATGAGTATAGAAATAAGATAAATCTGGTGTAAGGTGTGAGGGATCGGATAGAGAGAATTGTTAACCCCATGTTAAAACGTCCTAACCTCAATAAGTTGAATAGTTTATTTGTGGATAATTCTTATCCTATTAGATTGCTCGACTAATTGCTTTTTAATACTCCTAATTGTCCGCAAAAAGGGGTTTGCGGCCAATTTCAGATGAATTTTGCTACTAATATTGAACAACCAAAAAATTGTGAAATGCAACTTACCCCAACGGGCTGCAGAAGAAACCTAGGGAATCACCGCTAATCTGGTTCCCAAAAGGAGGTTCCAAGGAAGGGAATTCAGGGGAATTTACCTCCCTTAAGTACCTATGGCTTCACCTGGTTGATGATAAATTCAGGGCACTTCACGAATAGTTGTTCAATATTATTTTGTTCACTAACACTAGTAGATGACAATGCAGAAGATAGATGAAAATAAATCAAACTTAATTATGATTATTTATCAGAAGATTAATTGATTTGTCTCTTTTGAAACTTTTCTATTTAGCACGTACGATCGATATTAAAATCTGTTCTGATTCTCCGCTGACCGCCGATACGAAATCAGATTCTACCGGGGTCGGTCGAGAAGAAATACGACCGTAGTTCACGACTGAACATACCGCATGCCCTGAAGTGTCCCTTCAGTAAGATAACTGAACTGAAGAAGAGAATAGACGAAATAATTCAGGAGCAATCTACTGAGTTGGAAGAGGACACAATTTAACGACTGGTCGAGGAATTGTCCCAGACGCAGTGGCAACATCAGCAACGCGGGTTTTGGAATCAGCTCCCGGAAAAACAGATGATATACGACCTATAGACCACTTTAGAAGAGGAAGATTGTCATCTCGAATGACGACAACGGTACCTGGAAGGATAGAAGTAGATGGTTGCAACCATCTGTGACGTTGCTGCAAGGTGTGCAGGTAATCCGTACGCCAACGCTTCCAGAAGTCCTGCTGAAATCGTTGAACTAGTTGCGAGCGAGACAGACGGTTTACTGATACGGAACTTACATCGTTATCAGGAGGAGCGGTGAAGGAGCGAAAGACCAAAAAATGCCCGGGTGTGAGAGCTTCAAAATCAGAAGAATCAGACGAAGGGAGATACAGAGGACGAGAGTTGAGAATTGCCTCCACCTGAGTACAGACTGTGAGAAACTCCTCGTACGTGAGTTTTTGCTCGCCGATAACGCGAGTGAGATGATGCTTAGCAGATTTGACAGCAGCCTCTCAAAGGCCGCCAAAGTGAGGGCTGGAAGGAGGTATGAATCGCCAGTCAGTGCCAGAGGAAGAGGCGGCATCACACAGACTTTGCTGATGTTGTGGAGCAGCCAATAAGCGGCCAAGGTCACGAAGGTAATTATGCGCACCCACGAAGTTGGTCCCGTTATCCGAAACGATAACAGAAGGATGACCTCGGCGTGCAACAAAGCGACGATAAGCAGCAATGAAAGCTGGGGTGGATAGCTCAGACGCTAACTCTAGGTGAACCGCTTTAGTAGTGAAACAGATGAAGACGACTAGATATGCCTTGGTGCTGACGGCTCCGCGCAGTCGCGTAATCGTCACATAAAATGGACCGGCGTAGTCAACGCCAGTGGTAAGAAAAGCCATAGCAGAAGATAACCAGGGCTGCATCGGAACTGATCACAAGCAGACGTTAATAATTGGCGTTTATGGTTGCGTATCAGAAATCAAGCGGCGAAGTGGCATCCACTAACACGGCGTTTGAAAAGCGATGAGGAAGGCAACGGGAAACCTCCTCATAAATGATCCCAGGAATAATCATGATGGCAGAGTGTGACGCATCGAAACTTACTGATCATGGACCTCGGACGCCAAGATCCGGCAGGAGCAGGGAGTTTGGGGCTGCTCAGGTCGTCATCCAGCGAAACCCCCATACTACTCGTACAGGAACAAATAAACCTCTGAGACTGGATACGAATCTGGGACGAATTGGTACATGGAATGTTCGTACCATGTTCCAGGCAGGCAAAGTTCACAACGCAATTCAAGAAATGGACAGGCTAAAACTTGGAATATTAGGAATCAGTGAAATGCGGTGGCCAAACCAAGGAGAATGCTTAATTGATGGTCATAAAATATTTTATTCCGGAACTGAGGCGAACAATCATCAGCATGGAGTGGGAATGATCTTAAACCACCATACATCAAGATATGTGACGAATTTCGTACCCGTCTCAGAGAGAGCTCTTTTAATACAGATTGTGGGGATTACAGATTCCTGCGTTACCATCATGGTGGCGCTGCCAACCAGGTTAACGCTTCCCCCAACAGAGGGCGCAACAATATACTCAAGCCTCGAAATACGCATCTTAAATGGAGATAAGCCCAGTCAAATATCAACCTACCTTATGTAGCACTTTGTGATTTATATTATATCTGTTTGTATATTTTATTTTACTGTTTTATTTTTTCCCCGCTAACTAGGAGTAGGCAGATAGAGGCCTAGTTAGCGCATGTCCTGTTACAGTTGTCCCGAGGTTAATCAGATTGAGGCCTGATTAAACCCCAGCATCGACCAAGTCGTCACGCTGTCCCAAAACTGGTGACCCCGACGTGATGACGGAAAGCTGCGGCGTTGGAGCGCAGAGACGACTCACTGCCCCGCTCAACGTTACGGCTACCGGGGTGTCCATCGGACACTAGAGCCGATGGCACGCCGAGCCTCGTTTTTTCGTCATCACAGCACGCAAGCGCTCTCTCCCCCCTGGGATCACCTGCGTACCTCCTCCTCAGGAGGGTCTTCGTTACTGGTGAGGGGGTGTGTAGTGACTCGGTTTGCTCAGAGATGGCGCTATGGTGGTAGTGCGCCACAAAACATCGGCCCCGGCGTATTTAAAGGGGTCGACGCGAAGCAACCGATTCACTTCTCACCCAATGGTGTGGGAAGGTGTGTCTTAGGCAGTGATCGCTGGATAGCCTAACTGAAGAGTCCACCAGCGATCTCGGGACGAAACACAATACCCCCGGGAGAGGGCGCACCTAAATATTGGCTCGAAACAGACTCGCCAAATTGGTGACCCCGACGTGATCAACGTCAACTTTATTAGTGACAGGGACGATTTGCTCGACAGACGCCAGGACGCCAGACGCCAAGATGCCGAATCCATCCGCCGCAGCACCCACTTCCGGAATACTCGCACGCCTCCAAATCCCGGCGTTCACCCCAGAGGACCCAGAAGTATGGTTCCAGCAGGTCGAGTGGACACTTGAAGATTTCGGGCTAACGGACAGCTTAGCGAAATTTCGGCAGGTGATCAAATCCCTAGACGGCAGGTACGCGAAGGAGGTTCGCGACCTGATAATCAACCCGCCAGCACAAAAGCCGTACGAGACACTGAAGGAGCAGCTTCTCCAACGCCTGGGGAAATCACAGGCCCAAAAGACGCGACAACTTCTGGAGAGAGTAGAAATTGGAGACCGGAAGCCTTCTCAGTTCCTGCGGTATCTCCAACAGCTCGCTGGGGACAACGCCGCAGACGAGATCGTTTGCGCCCTGTGGATGGAGCGGATCAACCCCCTCGCACGCGCCAGCATCGCCGCGCAGGCTGCCCAACCCAACGTGACCCTGGACGACCTGGCCAAGACCGCGGATTGCGTAATGGAAGCGCTAGGTACTGTCGCGCCGCAACAGGTGTCTGCGGTGTCACCTCGGGTGTCACAAAGCGAATCCCAGCTTTGTGAAGTATTGGAGAGGTTGTCGATGCGCCTCGACGAACAAAGTCGCGAGTTGAACGAGCTTCGTGCGGAAGTGCGCGGTCGCTCGCGGAACTCGGTTCGGTGGCAGGTGCTTTTACCACCATCGGTTCGGGGCCAAGGCGCACAAGTGCGAGAAACCCTGCACCTACGCGGGTACCGACGACGATCAGGGAAACGGCAAAGGCAGTCGCTGAACGCGGCAGGCGACGGCTGCCCCAACACACGCCGCTTGTTTTTGAGGGACCGAAACAGTGGAGAAAACTTTTTGATCGACACCGGCGCAGACTTGTGCGTGTTTCCGCGACGTCTAGTAAAAGGCCGACGGGTAAAAACCGGTTATGAGCTAACCGCGGCTAACGGTAGTGCGATCGATACGTATGGCTCAATTCCTTGGTCTCCGCCGTGATTTCGCGTGGAATTTCGTCATCGCGGACGTGTCCAAGGCCATCATCGGGGTGGACTTTTTAACCCATTATTACCTCCTCGTGGATCTGCGCAACGGACTCTTACTTGACCGATCCACGAGTCTCAGTGTCACGGGACGGGACTATGCGCGACTATCGCCGGAATTCGAACATCCGCAGGCGATACTCGATATCACGCGTTGCTCCAGCAGTTCCCGGAGCTGACGCGCCCCGATGGCGCTTGCAAAGCAGCGGATGTGAAACACCGTACAGTGCATCACATCCACACCACACCCGGACAACCCGTCTTCCAGAAGCCACGTCGCCTAGCCGCGGACCGCTACCTCGCCGCTAGGAAGGAGTTCGAGTCCATGCTCCAATTGGGGATTTGTCGCCCATCGAAGAGCAGTTGGACTTCGCCACTCCACATGGTGCCAAGGAAGGGAGACGAATGGCGCCCTTGTGGAGACTACCGGGGACTAAACGCGCGCACTTTACCAGACCGGTATCCAGTGCGCCACATCCAGGACTTCGCCCAAATGCTCCGTGGAAAGTCAATTTTCTCCACCATTGACCTGGTACGAGCGTACCATCATATCCCGGTGGCCCCTGAAGACGTGGAGAAGACGGCCATCACCACTCCGTTCGGATTATTCGAATTCCCGGCAATGAGCTTTGGACTACGAAACGCCGCTCAAACATTCCAGCGGTTCATCGACGAGGTTCTCCGGGGACTCGACTTCGTATATGCATATATTGACGACCTACTGGTGGCCTCCTCGTCCGAGGAAGAGCATCATGAACACCTACGCATCCTTTTCGAACGTCTCCAGCGGTACGGAATTGTCGTCAATTCAGCGAAATGTTACTTTGGCGCTAAGGAAGTAAAGTTCTTGGGGTACCTAGTATCTGGTGATGGAACAAAACCACTCCCCGAGAAAGTTGCTGCCATCCGCGAATATCCCAGGCCAACAACAGCAAAAGATCTCCGACAATTCCTTGGCATGTTGAACTTCTACAGGCGTTTCATGCCCGGAACTGCTAAGACCCAGGCACCACTCAATGACCTGCTCCAAGGAAACATCAAAAAGAAGACACCAGTGAATTGGAACAATTACGCTGATGCCGCATTCGCCGCATGCAAGGAAGAACTTGCAAAAGCGACACTTCTGGCACACCCCGAACTTGGCGCCGAGGTCTCCTTGGTTTGTGATGCATCGGACCACACCATTGGAGCTGCACTGCATCAACGGGTTGGCAACGAGTGGGAACCACTCGGTTTTTTTTCGAAGAAGCTGGCTGGCGCTGAGTGCAAGTACAGCGCCTACGATCGGGAACTCCTGGCCATCTACAAGTCGGTCAAGTACTTCCGACACATGGTTGAAAGACGCCACTTCTTCATTTTAACTGACCATAAGCCGCTGACCTTCGCCTTCAGTCAAAAGTCCGATCAATGCTCCCCACGCCGATACCGCCACCTGGACTTCATCGGGCAGTTCACTACAGATATCCGGCATATATCCGGAAAAGAAAACGTCGTCGCAGATGCCCTTTCCAGGGTGGACGAAATCGCAGCACCACTCGACTTCGAAGCCCTGGCAGCATCCCAGCAATGTGACCCAGAGCTCCAGGAGTTCCGCCAGAAGCAAGACTCTGGCTTACTTCTACGCCAAGTCACGATACCAGGATCCAACGCTGCCGTCTTCTGCGATATATCCACCACAAAGGCACGACCCTTCCTGACGGCTCCATTCCGGAAACCAGCTTTTGACGCCATCCACGGCCTGTCCCATCCAGGCGCCAAGGCCACCACAAAGCTGATGAGCCAACGATACGTCTGGCCCTCCATCTCCAAAGATTGCCGAGCGTGGTCCCGAGTCTGCATCCAGTGCCAGCGGTCAAAAGTGTCACGACATGTTTCGTCTCCGATCGGTAACTTTACACCGCCGTCGAGCCGTTTCGAACATGTGCACATCGACCTGATCGTGATGCCATTTTCCAAAGGATATCGGTATTGCCTCACCTGCGTCGATCGATTTTCTCGATGGCCAGAAGCGATACCACTCCAAGACCAGACAGCAGAAACCGTCGCCCGAGCATTTTACACTAACTGGGTTGCCAGGTTTGGCGTCCCGCTCCGGGTAACTACAGACCAAGGACGGCAATTCGAGTCCTACCTATTTCGCTGCTTGAATAAGCTACTAGGGACGGACCACCTCAGAACCACGGCGTACCACCCGGCCGCCAACGGAATGGTCGAGCGACTCCACCGTCAGCTAAAAGCTTCTATTAAATGCTTGGACTCTGACACGTGGGTCCACACACTACCCACTGCACTACTGGGGATCCGCGCCGCTTGGAAAGAAGATCTCCAATCCACCGCTGCTGAGATGATATACGGAGAACCACTCCGTCTTCCTGGCGAGTTCCTGGGTTCGACGTCGACGATGAACCTGGATAACTCCGACGACTTCGTTCGCGACCTGCGCCAGCACTTTCAGGCGCTCCGACCAGTCAGTGGCACCAGGCACGGTGAGCGGAAGATCTTCGTCTTTAAAGATCTCGCCACCGCATCCCACGTCTTCGTAAGGCACGACGCCGTTCGGCGTCCGCTCCAGCACCCCTACGATGGACCGTTCGAGGTGGTTTCTCGAGCCGAAAAGCACTACACCCTCCGAATTCACGGTACCAACGTCCCGGTCTCGATCGACAGGCTGAAACCAGCCTACATCGCGGTCAGCGAAAATTCACCGGAGGATGCTGTAAATTCGAACGAGTACGATGAAGACGAAGGAATTCTTCTCTTTTTACCAGGCGAGAACTCACCCCCGGCCCAACAACCCATCCCACCTGCTCCAGCAGAACCAGAGGCAGCAACGCAAGCGCCAGCAGTACGACGACCTTACACGACCAGATCAGGTCGGCAAGTTCGTTTCCCCGAGCGTTTCCAGGCGGGGATGTAATATATCGTTAATCACTAGCAAGGGGGTACTGTGGGGATTACAGATTCCTGCGTTACCATCATGGTGGCGCTGCCAACCAGGTTAACGCTTCCCCCAACAGAGGGCGCAACAATCTACTCAAGCCTCGAAATACGCATCTTAAATGGAGATAAGCCGAGGACGCCCAGTCAAATATCAACCTACCTTATGTAGCACTTTGTGATTTATATTATATCTGTTTGTATATTTTATTTTACTTTTTTTATTTTTTCCCCGCTAACTAGGAGTAGGCAGATAGAGGCCTAGTTAGCGCATGTCTTGTTACAGTGGTCCCGAGGTTAATCAGATTGAGGCCTGATTAAACCCCAGCATCGACCAAGTCGTCACGCTGTCCCAAAAAGATGAACACCAGTCCTGTGAAAATGAACATTATTCAAGTGTATGCACCAACTTCGGAGAGCAGTGATGGTGAGGTTGAGGAGTTTTATGGCTCTATAACGAAAATACTAAATTCTATTCCCAAAAATGATGTAGTTGTGGTGATGGGAGATTTCAATTCAAAAATTGGTAAGGGTCCTGGAGGAGAACTTGTAGGGCCACATGGCCTGGGTAAGAGAAACGAAAGAGGAGAGCTTCTGAACAATTTCGTCGAGGAACACCAATTCGTTGTGCTAAACACATTCTTCAAGTTACATCCAAGGAGATTATACACATGGAAATCGCCTGCAGATACCCCTCATAAGGTAGTTAGAAACCAAATCGATTTTATGCTCATCAACAAACGTTTTCGAAATAGCTGCTCGTGGCAAAGACCTTTCCTGGGGCAGATATCGGCTCTGACCATAATCCGTTGATCGGTGGCTTCAAGCTTAAATTGAAAAAAGTTGAAAAGAAGAAGATTCAGATAAACTACAACATGAGACTTCTGAAAGATGAGGAAATAAAGGAACGAGTTAAGTGTGACTTGAACCAAATAATATCTCAAGTGAATCAGAGTGAAGCAATAGAGGAGGAGTTGGAAACTTTCAGAGCTGCCATGACAACATGTGGAAAGCAGTTTCTCAGAGCTGAGCGAGAAAAACGGGACAAACCATGGATGACCGGCCATATATTAAATTTAATGGATAAGAGAAGAATGGCTAAAGCAAATCTGGCGGATTATAATGGTATTAATAGAGAGATCAGAAGAGAAATAAGAAAAGCAAAGGAAAATTGGCTCGATGAAAAATGCGAAGAGATTGAGGAACTTGAGAGGAAACACGACAATTTCAACCTTCATAGGAAGGTAAAGGAAGTAGCCGGAATATACAAACATCGAACGTCATCAGCATTGGTGGACGGAGACGGACTGTGGGTAACAGATAAACAGAAAACCGTCGAAATGTGGAAACAGTACCTACAGGAGCTCTTTGAAGATGAAAGACCTGACATACACTTGCACAGCTGTGATACTGTCCCATCCATAACCGAAGAAGAAACTAGAAAAGCTTTAAGCTCAATGAAAGATGGTAAGGCTCCTGGCCCAGACGGGGTGCATGTAGAGATTTTAAAACTGTTGGATGATAATAATATAAAGAGACTTACCAGAATATTCAACAGGATATATGATACTGGCGTCATTCCAACTGAGTGGCTCAAATCCACATTCATCGGCATTCCTAAGAAGACATCACCTAGAACATGCGGTGACTACCGAACAATTAGCCTCATGAGCCATTTGCTGAAGTCTTTTTTGAAAATTATTCACCAGAGGATATACGTGTTATGTGAGGAAAACATGGGCGATACACAGTTCGGGTTCCGACGTGCTACAGGTACTCGGGAGGCTCTTTTTTGTTCCCAGGTGCTGTTTCAGAGATGTAGAGACGTGAATACAGACATATATGCCTGTTTCATAGATTACCAAAAGGCGTTTGATAGAGTGAAACATCAAAGGCTAATTGAGATATTGAAGAAGATAGGAATAGATGATAAAGATCTACGCATCATTAAGAATCTATATTGGGGGCAGATAGCAAAGATCACATTTAAAGGTGAAATGTCTGACAATATCCGCATAAAACGTGGAGTAAGACAGGGCTGCATTCTGTCACCATTGCTGTTTAATGTATATGCCGAAGAGATTCTCAGTACTGCGCTTCGTGACGTTTCGAGTGGTATCAGTGTGAACGGAAGAAAACTGAATAATATAAGATACGCAGATGACACCGTATTATTTTGCGATAATCTCTCGGATTTGCAGGTGCTTGTGAACAGATTGGTCCGGATAAGTCGGGAGTTTAATATATCCATTAACATCAAAAAGACGAAGTTCATGATAGTCAGCAAAAATTCCACATTACAAGGACAACTTTACATCGACAACAGAACGGTAGAGAGAGTCAAAACAATTTCGTACCTCGGCACTACGCTGAATGATGAATGGGATCATTCGAGGGAAATCCGCTGTAGAATTGAAAAGGCAAGAGCAGCTTTCATTAAAATGAAAAAACTTTTCACGAATCACGACCTGAACAAGAAGACCAAAATACGGCTTCTGAAGTGCTATGTCTTTCCTGTGCTTCTGTATGGGGTGGAGTCATGGACGCTTACTGAGGCTTCGTGTAAGAGGCTTGAAGCATTCGAGATGTGGCTCTACAGAAGAACACTCCGAATCAGTTGGACAGAGCACATGACCAATGAGAGGGTGCTAATATTAGTCAACAAGAAAACTGAAATTGTTGACACCGTGAAGAGGAGGAAACTGGAGTACTTGGGCCACATCATGCGGAATGAACAAAGATACGGCCTTCTCCAGCTAATACTGCAGGGCAAGGTTGAGGGAAAGAGAGGTCCCGGCAGGAGGAGAATTTCGTGGCTCAGAAATTTGAGAGTCTGGTTCTCGGAAACAACAATTGGCCTGTTTCGTGCAGCAGTGAATGAGGTCACAATAGCCAGAATGGTCTCCAATATCCGATAACGGATTGGCACTATCAAGAAGAAGAAGAAGATAACCGCTCAGGCGGAAGATTGCCCATTGGCTGAATGAGAGAACGAGGTTTGCAGGAGAAGCATCGGTTACATTTTCGTAGACGGTTACGAACTACGTTGCGGCCATCCAAGATCCAGAACCGTCGACGAATGAACGAATGCGTAGCTAAAGCACCGGCGTGAAGTAGACGATAATGGGCATCATCAATGATCAGATGCGTGAGATGATGATTTTTGGGTAGGAGAACAGGATGTTTGTGTTTATAAGGTAGTAAGGAGGCTGGAAGGCGACCACCGACACGTATAAGTTCATGATTGTCGCGAAAGAGATGGAGTTTCATGACAAGCCGATGACGAGAAGAAGGTTTTTTAAGTTCAGCTAGCTCCTAAGCGAAATGCAGAGACTGAACTAGACGTATCAAACAAATTTCAGCTTCTTGAAGCTCAATAGAGGAGAGGAAACCTGAGCGAGGGAAAGATGGACGACGAGCATTTACCATGAAACGTCGACAAAAGGCAGTTACGCGCTTGAGACGAAGATACGAAGAGAAACGTTCTATGAAGGTGGGTTCATTGGAAATGGCCGCTAACATTAAGGAGGAGATCGGCTTTGCTTCGTCGTCCACCTGTTCTTTTTGAGATGAATCGACAGAGGAAAGAGGCCACGAAGATGGGTCGAGAGACAACCAAGGAGGACCGCGCCACCACAATGGGTGGTGATGAATATCTGAGGGCATCAATCCTCGAGAGGCGCAATCAGCTGGATGGTCCTCAGATATCACATGCCTCCAGCAATTAGAAGGAATCAAATCCTGTATCTCGACGACTCGATTGCCAACAAATGTCTTCCACCTGTGACTCTCACCACGGATCAACGACAAGGCAACGGAAGAATCGCAAAATGCAATATAGTCAGCACTGAGATCCTGTAAAACGCGGGTAGACAAATGATGCATGAGTTTTGCGAGAAGATGGGCATCGCAGAGTTCTAGACGAGGCAGGGACATTGCCTTACAAGGAGAAATTTTGGATTTGGCCGCTAGAAGAGACACGTGGAATCGACCGGACGATGTAGGAGTGCTAAGGTAAACGACTGCAGCATAGCCGGATTCAGAGGCATCACAGAAGCCGATGAAGCGATGAGCAGAAGAAGAAACGGCAGGGATGAATCGTGGTATGTGAAGCTCTGTCAAAGTGGGAAGCTGGGATTGAAACTGCAACCACCGGTTTTGAATCTCATTCAAGAGAGGTTGATCCCATTCTAGATGAAGTAGACAGAGCTGACGAAAGATTATTTTGGCATAAAAAGTGACTGGAGTTAGCCATCCCAAAGGATCGAAGATTCTAGCCATCTGACTCAGCACATTCCGTTTGGTGACTGTCGTTGAGTTTAAACGGACGGAATAAAAGAAGTGATCAGATGCAGGATTCCATCCAAGTCCCAGAATTTTGAGACTTGGTTCACGGTCAAGAAGAAGGGGGTCAATAGAGGAGGATTCCCTACGATTATCAGATGGGATACCGTCTAGCAGGGGAAGATGATTAGTAGCCCATTTGCGCAGCTCAAAACCACCCGCCATGAGCAGGTCTTGAACCTGTTTTCGCAATTCAAGAGCTTCAGATTCGGTTGAACAGCCGGTCAAGATGTCATCGACATAAATCTCATTCAGCAAGACTTTTCTTGCTGGAGGAAATCTGAGTCCGTCGTCCGAAGCTAGCTGATGAAGGGTTCTAAGTGCTAGGTAAGGAGCCGAGGAAACTCCATAGGTGACTGTGTTCAGACGATAATATTGGAGGGGTTCCCGTTTGGAGAAACGCCAGACGATGCGTTGATAATCCCTTTGCTCAGGGCGTATCAGGATCTGTCGATACATCTGTCTGATATCGGCAGTACAAACAGATTGATGTAGACGAAAACGAAGCAGAAGAGTGGAAATGTCCGCTTGCAGCTTCGGGCCGGGAAGCAGAAGATCGTTGAGGGATTTGCCATTAGCAGATGCGCAAGAGGCGTTGAAGACAACTCGAATTTTAGTAGCAGGATCATCTGGAGTGGAGTGGATCAGCCAGGCTGAGTTTCTTAAACTCAGGCCACCGGCCGTTGAATGTTTTGACAGGAAGGGGATCTATTTGGCTGTCAATAACGTAAGCTTTGATGATAAGATTGGGAGGATCCCCTTGGTGATAGAGAGTGACGTATGCGTACCCCTGAATGCGAAACTGATCTGCGTTACTCAAGGTGCGAAGTTGGATGGTTGCAGGGTGGATGAATAGACGAAGCTTGGAGGCCCACTCACGGGTGATGAGGGTGTGCTGGCAGCCGGAATCCAGGAGAGACGGCCGAACACGACATTCCGCCGGTTATCAAGACGTATCCAAGCGGTAGGCATGAGATAGTCAGGATTATTGGTCTAACGCAAAGAAGACCGCGGAGATGAAGACAGATGATAAGAAGAAAACAGACGAGAAGACGAAGACAGATGTTTGTTTGACGGAGTAGGACAACCGCGAGATGACCAGTGCAGTCATTCGGAACCACTTCCAGAGGAGTGAGAAGAATGAAGGGGTGGTGAAGCTGGCGAGGCTCGAGACGACACTGAACCTGCCGCCTCAGGGCTCCGGCGTAACATCATCGAGATCCCCGCTGATCGAGCCCTTATTGAGGTGCCTCGAGAGGTGAAAGCACGGGTTGGCTGCTCTGATGAAACAGAGGGCGAAGAAGGACGTTCTTCCGTTGAAAGGGATTTCCTTCCAGCATAGGAAATGGAAGGGGATGCAGTGGCAGCAGATGCCAGATGTATGGAGTCGTCCCCCACATGTGTGACAGCTCTGACTCGAACTGCACTTAGCGGTGGTATGGAAAGACGACATGCAATTTCTACATAGTCGTCTTTCAGTCACGAAAGCTCGTCGCTGATTAACGTTCATGGCCTTGAACTCACGACACTGGCGAACAGAATGATTCGCCGAGCAAAACACACACGCGAAAGACGACGAAGGGCACGCACCAGCGTAAGCAGGGCGGCGAGGAAACACACCAGAGGATGAAGGCACAGACGATGGGGAAACAGATGCTGAGCCTGCTGGAGATTGAGGTCTTAATGATCCCTTCGGCGCGATGGATGAGGTGACGGAAGTGCTCTCCAACACTCGCAACTGTCGATTGGTGAATTCGAGCAACTGAGCGAGAGAGGGAAAGTCATCAGAGGATAACTGCCCCTCAAACAAGTGGCGAGATGGTATATCGAGGTAGCGCAAAGCTAGAGAAAACAAGAGGAAGTCAGCCAGATCTGAAATGGGTAATGCCTTGATGGCATGAATGGCATTCTGATGCGTCGTTACGAATTGCTTCAACTGTGGTAAGGAAGACACAGATGCGGGCTGTGAATCCAAGATCTGATTCACATAAAGATTCGCCAACCCACAAGGGTTTTGATACCGGGAGTGAAGGGCTTGATAGGCCAGAGGGTAATTCACCGAATTTAGTTGAAAGCCAGAGATGACAGATGCTGCTTCACCAGAGATGGCAGATGCCAAGAGGTGAAACTTCTGAACGGGCGCCAGGGAATTGTTCTGATGCACTAAGGCATCGAATAGAGAGATGAATCCGGGTCATTCCTCAACCTTGCCCTGAAAGCAAGGCAGGTCAACCCGCGGAATAGGTAGCTCAGCCGATGACAATGATGGCGCCTTAACAGACGTAGATGCAGTTAGACGACTATGGGCGACACGTACATGTAGGCAAATTTCAAAAAATGCCTCGAATTTTGATGGTGATCCGATCTGACCAGGCTCCTCTAGCTGAGAATTGAGTTGGACAACTAACTCATCAGCCTCCCTGAAATTCTTTTCCACTTTGACCAACTCAGCCAGACACATGTTGGCCACATCGACTTCTGTGGTCAAATCCTTTATTAATTTAAGAAGAGTAGATGCTGCAGAAAATGCATTCTCGCGCTTAATGACAGATGTTGCTAAAGAGGCCTTCAATTTATCCATTGACGGCATTTTAAATTGTCGAATGGCCCCGGTATGTATATCGGTATAAATTAATTCCGAAAAATCTAAGAAGAACAGACAATGTATTTATCGATGAAGATAATGAACAGATGACGCGCGATAAGATAACCGTGTTATGAATTTTCAATAACTACCCAATTAATGAATGAAAATCAAATCTCGAATTCAATCAGATGAACGGAAATGACAATTAGACTGAAATTAGGGGGTTTTAAGATATTTTCCCGGGTTTCGGCACCAATAATTGTCCGCAAAAAGGGGTTTGCGGTCAATTTCAGATGAATTTTGCTACTGATATTGAACAACCAAAAAATTGTGAAATGCAACTTACCCCAACGGGCTGCAGAAGAAACCTAGGGAATCACCGCTAATCTGGTTCCAAAAAGGAGGTTCCAAGGAAGGGAATTCAGGGGAATTTACCTCCCTTAAGTACCTATGGCTTCACCTGGTTGATGATAAATTCAGGGCACTTCACGAATAGTCGTTCAATATTATTTTGTTCACTAACACTAGTAGATGACAATGCAGAAGATAGATGAAAATAAATCAAACTTAATTATGATTATTTATCAGAAGATTAATTGATTTGTCTCTTTTGAAACTTTTCTATTTAGCACGTACGATCGATATTAAAATCTGTTCTGATTCTCCGCTGACAGCCGATACGAAATCAGATTCTACCGGGGTCGGTCGAGAAGAAATACGACCGTAGTTCAAGACTGAACAACTCCCATTAGATTGGAAGCGAGTCTTGAGACTCCAAATCCGGTGGTTGGGGATATTGGTACTCCTGACTCTGATATTAACATCAGAATATTTACGCTGCCATATATCCGCAATTTAACCCGTAACTGGTGAGGTGGGTTCTTACAGACCCCAGCGCATTTATTTTTCTCTATAGCTCAAATATTTTTTGATCGATGGCGCTATCTGTCCCTATACTTTTCAGTCGATGTATCTTGTGCAAAACAGTGTTACACATCTACCCATATTTTCAGTTGGTACGATTTTGTTGACAGTGTTTCTTCGCTAGGGGTGTGTGAGAGCCCACTTTACCATTAGTGTAATTATTTTGTGCTAGAAGTTGTCTGATTTTGGAAGTTGCAATGGCGAGTTCATCACGAAAACGAAAGAAACAGGTGATCCACAGTTTGAAGAATGGGCACTGAAAAATTTGGATGCCCTTGAAAGTGATTTCTGTCGATGATTTTTACCGTCGATAAAGCAAAGTGTACATGCTTCGTTGTTCGGATTTACCAACAGAATGACATTCCATCGTATGTCCCCAAAGTTGGAAAAGCCAATGTAAATAAGGAAAGAAGCCAAAAATTATTGAATTTTTTGACAACACCAAGGACGGAACTGATGCGTTGGATAAAAAATGTACTGTCTACGGGTGCAACAGGCGTTCCAGACGATGGCCAATGACGGTATTCTATGAAATTCTGGATGTTTCCTCAGTGAAAACTTCGATCATTTTCTCTTCTCTTTCAAATAATTCAAAGTTTCGAAATGTGAATACATTAAATCTCTGGCCAGGCAACTTTTCTTTTCCACATGGAAAGAATAATAGAAAATAAGCGCCTTACTAGGTTCTAAAACAGAACATTCTTTCTATTCTGGAAGGGACGTTCCGGAAGCTGAAGGAAAAATATCTCATCAATCAGAAAAGGGGTGTGCCAAGTGTCCATGCAAGCAAGACAAAAACAAGGGTATGATGTGGTGTTTGGCATCAGTATGTGGCACCTGTTAATGCAGGTTAATGCAGAGGAGGTGCTTAAGATTGGTAGAAAAATCAAACCAAAGAATTCTAAGGATATATATGATATATCACCAACTGTTCTGAAGAAGATTCTTCCATGCATTGCTGAACCACTCAGTATAATAATAAACAGCTTAAAATGGCGAAAATAGTACCTATCCACAAAGGAGGGAACAAAAATGAACCTAACAACTACAGGCCTATATCAATTCTTCCGGTGCTTTCTAAGATCTTCGAGACCACTATTATGGACAGAATTTCCAGTTTTCTGAAAAAATACAAAATCATTTGCAAGGAGCAGCACGGGTATCAGGAAAATAAGTCGACGAGCAGTGCCATAACATCCCTACTGCTAGAAATAGCCGATGGTTTCGACATGGGTAAAAAATGCGAGATGATAGCGTTTGACTTAAGCAAAGCCTTCGACTCAATACGTCATGATATACTATTGCAGAAACTGAAATATTATGGAATTAGAGGTATAGCACTGAAACTTATCGAAAGCGATTTGAAATCAAGATTCCAGAGGGTGCAGCTCGAGGATCGGTTCTCTGAGTGGAAAGAGATAGAATTCGGAGTGCCTCAAGGATCCACCTTGGGACCGATTCTCTTCATACTGTACATAAATGATCTACCCTCAAATGTCCATTCCGATGCCCAATAATTGTATGTTGACGACTCATCTTTCTTGAACAAAGGTAAAAATCAGGAGGAATTAAATATGAAATCCCTAATAACAAGGCAAAAAGCCGAAAAATGGTTTTGGGCGAATAACTTCAAAGTGAACAAAGACAAAACCATTACCACTCTGGTATCCAGGACCGGCTTGCCCATATGAATGGTTCTCAGGCCAGCCAGCTCTGGACACTTGCATATCAAGTGTTCAGCCGTTTCCACTTCCGATCCACAGAGCCTGCAAATCTCGTCTGCTGACTTACCCATACCGTACAAATGTTGTTTGTACCGACAGTGCCCCATCAGCAGTCCCACCATCACCCGAATCTCTGCTCGCGACAGCTTCAGGAGCTTCCTGGTGTAAGTAGGTGAAATCTTCACGAATTTCTTTGCCTGAGCTATTCTAGGAGTGTTAGTCCAGTGGATTGTCCTACTGTTCAAGTCCCATAGGTGGACCGCAGCTTTGTATTGGTCTTTTCCTATCCCACAGAAAGGCTCAGGTCCAGCAGGTCTTAACCTTGATGCACTTTTTGCAAGCTCATCCGCTCTCTCATTTCCTTCAACCCCATAGTGCCCTGGTACCCGTAGTAGAGTCACCTTATTTCCTCTGGTCAGTTGCTTTATGGTGTTACGGCACTCCCAAGTCAGCAGAGACCCCTGACAGCACGATTCCAGGGATCTCACTTGATCACGTGATCCTTGGACCTGTTCTTCGCTTCCTAGGAATTTTCTCACCGTCATTGGAGTAGCTAAAAAAACAGCTTTTTACATTATATTACATATATACTCACTAAGTCCTAGTTGCTTGATATTTCTCTTTAGATATTTGGGTACTATTCCTGTTGTTGAGATGATAATTGGAATAGTTCTCGTTGATATCATTCCCCACTGGCGCTTTATCTGAAATTCGAGGTCCTTATATTTTGAAATTTTTTCGACCTCTTTTTGACGCATGTTGTTGTTATTGGGTATTGCTATGTCGATGAATATTGCTGCCTTCTGATGTTAATCAACTAGCAATATATCTGGCCTGTTGTGAGGGACTGTTTTATCAGTCAAAACTGTGCGGTCCCAGTACAGTTTATAGCTTTCCATTTCCAGGATGGTTTCCGGTCGGTATTTGTAGTAGGACACTTTTTCAGGATGAATTAGTGTTAATTTAGTTGCCATTTCTTGGTGTAGTATCTTTCCTTCTGCATCGTGTCTCTCTTGATATTCATTTCCTGCAAACATTTGACATCCTCCCGTGATATGTTGGATTGGCTCATTCGTTGGACACACATAACGGCATCGATCGTCAGTAATAGTTCGAATCTTCATGATATGCTTGCAGTAATTTCTTGTTGAGATCACTTGATC
Source organism: Harmonia axyridis (assembly GCF_914767665.1). Taxonomy (NCBI): domain Eukaryota; kingdom Metazoa; phylum Arthropoda; class Insecta; order Coleoptera; family Coccinellidae; genus Harmonia; species Harmonia axyridis. The sequence continues at coordinate 48,163,706 of NC_059501.1, read as the reverse complement.
GTGGATGGCTAAAAGAAATCCTTCCGTTTCTGGATACATCGCACCTGATGTGAGCCAATAGTTCGACTCTTCAATGTCAACATGATCCTGGTTCACCTCGTTGAAATGTCGTCCGTGTAGGGGCTTTTCTCTCCATCTTTGCAATTTTTCTTGGATTGTCTGGTGGTTGTATGACAATTGCTCCTTGTGCAGTTGTAAAGGTGTTGATTCGTCTGCTTCACATAGTAGTTTGTAGATCTCTGACGTGCCTGATTTGTCTTTGAAGTATGTTCGTAGGCATTCAATTTGACCATGGGCAAGTTCCATGATGTCTAGCAGACCTCTGCCTCCTTTATTCCTCGGCAGTGTCGTCCTCTCAATACTACTTTTCGGATGGTGCTTGTGTGCTTTCGTCATCAAGGTTCTCATTTTGCGTTGTAGGTTTTCCATATCTGTTTTGCTCCATGGAATGATACCGAAAGAGTATGTAAGAATTGAACATGCATATGTGTTGATGGCTCTCGTCATGTTCTTGCTGTTGAGGTTTGTTTTTAAAATTTTGTTGATTCTCCTTATGAACTCAGTTGTTAAGTCTTCCTTCATTCTTTGATGGTTTTGTTAGGGTTCTGATACCATGTAAGGGTGGATTGACAAATACAGGTATTTTGTACAGTTTAATCGTTGTTTTAACAAACTTGGAAACACAAATCTAAAACAAAATGGAGGTTAGGTTTGCTGCTTAAGGTGTGACGCCGTTATCTATTCGTGTCTGACAGAACTGGCATCTCCACCTTCAGCGGCCATATTACATTTCTAGCTGCGCATGCGCACTAGACGGATCATATTAGTTGTCAGCAGGTTGTTTTATAGAAGTGGACTGGCGCCAAATATATTTGGCCAGCAGTTCTTACTTCAACACCCCCTCCCAAACTGAGGAACTGACAACTAGTCAACAGATAAGACATATACAGATAAGTTCCAACCAACTGACTTCAATAGTTAAAACAGAATATATACAGTACAATAAATACAAATAATAGTTAATATTTCTTATGAGTTTATATAAATCAAGCCTTAAAACTAAATCAACAGGATTGTCAGTGGAACTGTAGAGGCTGTTACTGTAAGGCAATCGAATAGGGTTCCTTATAGCGAACACACTTTCCTGAATATTTTGTATGGTATCAATACATTGTTTCCAGGGACCGGAGACCCTTCCAACAAGTGATATTATACCACCAGATCAACATATACATATAACAGATACTTATTAAGTTCCTTCATATAGAACTAACTTGATTAATTCATCACACACATACGTGTCCGAATTTTTTTGATTTCGCATCTATCATTACCAGGGACCGGAGACCCTTCAAATCAAGACACTAGTGTTTATGAAAGAATGTAACCAGGGACCGGAGACCCTTCTACATGACTTTGAATAAACACTTAACATATAAACATATTTATTAGAGTATATTTCCAGGAACCGAAGAACCTTTCAATAAAACTCCGACATATACACAACAGATTTTTAGTATTGTCTAAGCATGTTTCCAGGAACCGAAGAACCTTTCCACACAGACACATATTCAACAGATTTTTAGTATTGTCTAAGCATGTTTCCAGGAACCGAAGAACCTTTCCACACAGACACATATTCAACAGATTTTTAGTATTGTCTAAGCATGTTTCCAGGAACCGAAGAACCTTTCCACACAGACACATATTCAACAGATTTTTAGTATTATCCGAGTATGTTAAACAATACATGGATAAACAACAGATAACTGAAAAAAAAAGAGAACATATTGGGTTATTTGTATACAAATCAACTGAAAAATCAAGCCTCATAGAATACAAGGTGATTACGAAATTTACTTAGCTTTGCTGCACTTAAAGGTTTTGTAAGAATGTCAGCAATCTGATCATTGGTATTAATCTTCACAATATTAATTTTCTTGTCACTTACATGTTGACGAATTAATAAATATTTACGTGCAATATATTTTGAACGACTTTTACTTGTACCTGCAAGATAGTTTTGTCTTGTCATTGTCTTCATATATATCAACAGGAAATGAACTGATAACCACAGTTTCTGCCAATAACTGTGCTAAAAATAGAACTTCATTAGTAGCATGAGTAAGTGCAATAAATTCTGCTTCTGCTGAACTTTGTGCTAATGTTGATTGAAGTTTTGAGCACCATACAACCGGATTACCGAATGCAAAAATCACAAAGATGGTTGTCGATTTTTGACTCTTCTCATCACCTGCAAAATCTGCATCACAATAGCATGACAACGTTGGGGAACCTGCTGTATATTTTAGACCCAACTGACTGGTACCTTTCAAGTATCTGAAAACCCTTTTTACTAATGTCCAATGATACTGTTGTGGATTGGCTTGGAATCGAGATAAATAACCTACAAAAAAAGATATATCGGGTCTTGTAAATAAACTTAAATACAACAGAGAGCATATGGCTTTCTTGTACAGAAAATCTGCTTCATTAGTAACTTCGGGAACTTTATGATCTCCTTGAGGAACCAATGGAGTATCAACAGAATTTGAGTTTGATGAAGAAACAACTGATTTTCTGATCTACTGATTTCCAAACCAAGAAACTTAGTAGGATAGCCAAATTGTTTGATATTAAAACGTGATTTGAACATATTGACATTTTCTTGAATAAGCTTTTCACTGGTACCTGTAATTAATAGATCATCAACATATACTAGAATCAAAATAATCTCACTATCTTCCTCTTTCTTATACAAACATGGTTCACGTAAATTTGTTTCAAAACCTGAATTCTTTATAAAATTATCGAGTGTCATAAACCAACATTTTGGTGCTATCGATATTCCATAAAGAGCTTTTCGTAACTTAAGAATTACCTTAGTTTTATCCAGATTCATTCCTTCTGGTACACTTACATATTTTGGTCTATCAATTTCACCATAAAGAAATGCTGTTTTGATGTCCAACTGTTCAATATGCCATTTTCTAGAAACTGATAATGCAAATAATAATTAAACAACTGATAGAGTTGGTGTAGGAGATGCAGTTTCCTCAGAAGTATACTTTTCAGTATCTTTGCATCCTACAACAACTAAACGAGCCTTATATATACCATTGTCTTTAACTGTAAATACCCAAATGATGATTTTAGTTGTTTATTCTCAAAACACTCGTAATTCTCACTCTATCTCTAAGCAAGTTCTAGAAAGGCTGAACGGAAGGGAACCCAACCCAGAAGAGAACTCAACCCAGTTCAGCTGGCTGAACGGAAGCAAGTTCAACCCAGAAGGGGGCTCAACCAAGTTCAGCTGTCTGAACGGAAGGGAGCTCGTCCCAGAAGGGGGCTCAACCCAATTCAGATGTCAGAACAGAAGACTTGACAGAAGAACTTTTGAAAGAATTTTTTTCTTTCTTCGTATGGGGCTTCCTATATAACCTATCATGTCGACTCTCTAAACAGAAATCACATATATTATTATCACTCTTTCTACATTTAATGCAGAGAACTGAAACAGAATTAAGATTATTCGTGAACATATTAGATTCTCCAATGGGATAATCAAAACATAAGGAACATGCAGTATAAACTTCATTGATCTCGGTCTCGAGATTCCTATCTGTGTCATCAAAACATTCAGAACAAATATCATTCAAACTACTACCTGTATACATACTGTTGTCAACCTCTCTGAAATACTGGCAGTTTGCTACCTCTAAAAATGCATTCATCACAAAATCATAGGTTCTGGTTGCCTCGTGTAACTGTAAGAGTAAAACTCTGGTTGGTCAGCATCTCGAAAATGTTTTCTGGAACTTCCATTGTTGACACGTGGGATTGATCCATTTCTTCTTGATAACTCATTTTAACACTAACTTCTTGATTGTGGATTGCTTTTAACGTCACAAGCTCTGCTATTCATGTGAGGGTGCTCGTCACAAGCTCTGCTACCATGTTAGGGTTCTGATACCATGTAAGGGTGGATTGACAAATACAGGTATTTTGTACAGTTTAATCGTTGATTTAACAAACTTGGAAACACAAATCTAAAACAAAATGGAGGTTAGGTTTGCTGCTTAAGGTGTGACGCCGTTATCTATTCGTGTCTGACAGAACTGGCATCTCCACCTTCAGCGGCCATATTTCATTTCTAGCTGCGCATGCGCACTAGACGGATCATATTAGTTGTCAGCAGGTTGGTTTATAGAAGTGGACTGGCGCCAAATATATTTGGCCAGCAGTTCTTACTTCAACAGGTTTATTCGTCGGTTTTGTTTCATTCCTAGGTATTTATAAAGATCGTCCGATTTCATTACTTCTATCTCCTGTCCATTGAAGAGGGTTTTCGGTTCGTCTTGGATTTTTACACCCACTACGCTAATCGTACGACACTTTGCCAATCCGTCTTTCATCCTCACGTCTTTCGAAATCATTATTATATTATCATCCGACTTTTGCCCATACGCGTAGGATTTCTCCTCGCCGTCGGCTTCTCACTGCTCGCTAAGAGGAACATTCACTCAATCCCAGATATTTAAAATATCAGCATACGAATACGACGGTCCGCAAACGGTGTTGATAAATAACGAAATTATTAATCTCTGTTTATGATGAATTCTTCGAGTGATGGTGAATACTCTGAAATGGAGATTGGAGACAATGGAGAATGTAGTAAAGTGCGCCACAAAAGAAGGAGGAATAGAGATCCAAATTCGCCCACTCAGCTAATTCCCAACAAAAAACAATTTCCGCCTGTACAAGAAATTCCTAACATAATAATGTCACCTCCTATCAATTATCGGAGCCATGTGAGGCCCACAAAAAATTATCAAACAACAGAAGGGTATTCCATTATTCACACACACGTTCAAAATAACTCTCCAGATACACTGCAAGCCACTAATATTGAATCAACAAAACTAATCAACAAAAGAATCTATTCCGCGAAAATGAAAGATATTACTAATAAACAATATAAGCACTTATTTTATATAAAAACTGCTGAATACTTATTACGCAAAGATCTTTCCAACATATGGAAGGAGAGTACCCAAACTCAGAAGATTCTATTCTATCAACAAAACAAGGATTTCTACTTAAAACCAATCAGAATAAAGACTTAATATTGGTTACTGTCAATAAACTTGTCGCAGAAGAGAAAATTCGAAATTTTAAAGAAACACATCCATCCCAAAATTGAACCAACACAACAACCAGAGAATTTTATGCTTCGTACAGTGTAGTGTGTGACGTGTCGACCTTGAGTAAGCCGGTCACAAGGCTAAATTCGGCTCGCGACTACACTCAGTGAAGATGGGAGTGAGTTCTTCAAAATTAGATGGAAGGTAATAATGGGCGCCAGGTAGAGATATGCCTGTCTTAAGAATAAATTGCATACTCCTCTACCAGAGTAGCAGTAAAACAAATCACTCGAGTCAAACGTTTAATAAAATTAAAATTTATGCAATGGTTGATAATAAAAAAAAATAATGAAAAAGAATTCTCTGAATTACCGAGAGCCAGAAGGGCTTCCCAAAAACTTTACCTAACACTAACAAATGCCAGAAAGGCTTCCTATAAACTATAATCAACAACAAATGCCAGAAGGGCTTCCTATAACCTATAATACCTAACCTAATCTTGACAACAGAATCCTTAATCAGCCTACACTCGGCTCAGGTTAAACCTAAAACTTCAATACCAAACCTAAACGTAAACGGAGTTCAACAAACTCCAAATATATCAGATACTAAACAAGACAAATAACCAAGTAAACAAGAAGATTTACCTAAACCACAGATCCAGAAGGAATATACAAATACAGTGGTTGTAATAACTGGCTGGTATAAAACAGCAGGTTGAATAAAGTGATAATAAATTCCAGTTACAAATCCTGAAGGGATACACAAGTATTAAAGTTGTTAAAATAAATGGCCAGTTAGTGAAGTGCACCTCACCGCAAACTGTTTACAATTGCAACAGTGTATAATAAGCATGAAACAACCTTTATTCAATATAACTTATAACTTCAATATAACTATCAATGGATAGAAAATTAATAATAAAACCGTTAACTCCTATTCAAATAACTGTAACTATCAGTACACTAAATCGTTACTTTCAAAAACTAAATCTCAATACAATACTCTTTAAAGCCAGTGCAAGCACCGGTTACCTGATACAAGATCAATATTGAAGGTTGACAGCAAATCTAACTGTGAGATCTCTATACGTAGAATATACCATCTACTCGAGCTACACCATATGCCAACAATATACTATGTACTCGAACTGTACCATATATCAGAATGTACCATCCATCAGAACTGCACCAGAAATTCACCACCATACACCAGAAAATAATACCATAAACTCCAACCGTACTATACACCAGACTTAGAATTCTTGAACGTAACCAGGCACTAGGTTTCTCCAAAATATCCAGGCACTAGGATTCTTCAATTCAACCCAGGCACTAGGACCCTAATAAAATACTATAAGAAATTGTTCACAAAATGAAACGGAATTTATACCTCTCAGTTGTTGTTCGAGGGAATAGGATCTTCTTGATATTCTTCGTGTGAGTTCCACAGTTGTTCGAACTAATCGGCGGGAAGCGAATCCTAATAAAGCAGAAATCTCAGATAATGACTCAAGATATAGTAATGATATCATACCTCTCAGATCTTCAGAGTAAAATTCAATACCAGAGATGGGCCTTGTGGAAGAAAACCTTATAATCACGTATAAAACGTATTTCCCAGAAATATTCACAATACCATAAACCAAACAGGGAATTATCCAATTCGAAGAAATAATCGCCTATAACAAGGATGATTCTAGATCATATATTCTTCAAATTTGGTCAATTTTTTCCTCCAAAAAAAAAACTTCTCTCCCAATTATCACGAATCGCCGATAGCCTCCTCTATTTGACAATCATTCATAACCACAGAATCTACCAGTTGTCAAACGAAACTTCCCACACAGAAGAAAATTAATACAAGAAATCCAGAAATTATAAAATATTTCCCAACGGTAATGACAATCGACCTCATTTATCCGGAAATAACTGTTCCATAATAAATTCAAATTTATATTAATACGGAATATTCCGAGTTGAATTCACAATCAACCTCTAGAGGGCGCACCACCAATCGAAATATCCAATGGTGTAAATCGAACCGTTACAAATCCCCCCTTACTTTAAAAAAAAAAAAAATTTTACCAGAAGGGTGAAATTTTTTTCTGCCAGTAACTATAAAAAGCCAATTACGATAAATCAAACAGCGACAATACTTCAAAGAATTCTAAAGAAAACGACACCAGCAAAACTCCAATACCGACAAAACTAAAACCAGAATTGTCACACTTCAATTAACGTCAAAAGTCCAATCTCAGCAAATTGAAACGGAGATGGATATTATAGCATGTTGCTATCGTGGTTCTGACGATACAAAACATGTTAAGCATATGTCAGCCACTAGATGAGGGTAGTGACCACCCTAGTGAATTTATGCTCAAGGCAAGGGTTAACCATCCTTTAACCCAAGCAAAAACAAAACAGCCAAAATCAGTCCGACAAGTGTTCATCAGTCAGTTGATCCGGTGGATGAGCTTTCAAGTCCTTTATATGCCAGACTCCCTGGTATTTACCGTCCTCACTCTGCAGTTCATAAGTCCAAGGGGATACCCGCGCGGAAATCAAGAAAGGTCCAACATATTTCGGTGCCAGCTTAGCTGTAAAATATTTCGCGGCGTCCGAAAGTACCTGATTTCTCCTCCATACTAACTGGTTAACAGTGTATTGGACATCCCGACGTCGAAGATTGTAAGTTCGACTATTAGCCTCGTATGCTCCCGCTAACTTAATCTTTACGTCACCATATACTCTCGCGAGAGCTTTTTCCCGTTCCTTAGTCAAGGCAGACCTGTAAAAACGAATCTGTTCAGGGCAGGTGTTTTCACCCTTACACGAAACTCCCCTTCCAAAAACAATAAGATTTGGAGAGTATCCGGTGACTTCGTGCTTCGAGGAACGAATAGCTAACCCAACCTGCTTTAACTGTCTATCCCAACCTCTCTGATCTTCTGACAGGTAGGACCTCAACATGGTTTTTATAACCCTATTAATTCTTTCGACCGGATTAGCCTGAGGATGATATAGCGCGGTATACTGAATGTTAACATTATAAGATTCTAAAAATTTAACGAATTCTCTAGACCGGAACTGTACGCCATTATCGACAATCATGGAATTGGGACACCCAAACTTTGCGGATCTGACTGCTCCCTTAACGGAGCTACTCAAGAAAAATCGGTCCTTCAGATGGAGTTCCCAATGTGATGAGGCTTTGATTAAGTTGAAGGAATGTTTGATTAGTGCCCCTGTTTTGTCTTGCCCGGATTTTTCGAGATCATTCAGTGTGATGCTTCCGGTTATGGGATTGGTGCTGTCTTGACTCAGCAACAAGAGGATGGAGAAAAGGTGATATGCTATCTTTCCAGGTCTTTAACCCGGTTAGAACGCAATTACACCACCACGGAACGTGAATGCCTTGCCGTTCTATGGGCGATTGAGAAGCCCAGTAGCCTAAAAATTGTACAATTGAATATTCAGAGTATTTCGAACAAGATTAATAGTCTTCAAGTTTTCTTGGCGGAAGAACAGCCTGATATCCTGAGTATCGTTGAACATTGGTGTGTAGAGGAGAATATCAAACTGATGATTCGCCCAGGATACGTACAAGTCGCGTACTTTTGACGTCTTTCACACAGAAACGGAGGCACGGCAGTATATGTTAAAAATGGATTAAAAGCATCGGATTTTAATGTGTCCAATTTATCTGAAGAAATGAATTGTGAGATATGTGGAGTAAAAATTATAGCTAATAACCTCAAATTAGGGGTTTTTAGTATATACAGGTCACCAATGAATGATATTCTCCCATTCCTTGATAAACTCACGTATGTCTTACAACAGTGCATTCATAGAGTGGATTCAATGTTCTTGTGTGGAGACTTTAACATTGACTTCAATAAAATTGATTCAAAAACGAAAAATCTTTTTGTTGATTTTCTAAATTGTTTCGATTTTAAAATTACATGCTTTGAACCGACTAGAGTGTTCACCGATATTTCTGGTAGAACTTCTAGTTCATTTATAGATTATATATTGACAAATACTGATCTGAAATCCTGTAAAACGCGGGTTTTCGAGGCAAATCTTGCCGATCATAAAGTAATTTCGCTTGATTACTATTACGTATCAGCTGAGAAAAAAGTAGATAATAAAACACAATATGTAAGGGATATTTCTCAGAATAATTTGAATACATTCAATATGTCAATTCATGATACAATATTTGCGGATATATACGGTGAGTCTGATGTTGATGTTTGTTTTCAGACTTTTGTGAATACCATCAGATACGTTTTTGAGGAATGTTGTCCGCTTAAGCGCGTCTGTGGTGAAAAGGATTATTCAAGAGGTTGGATAACGACTGAAATTAGAGAGAGTAGCCATCATTTGAAAAATCTTTTTTGGTTACATTCCAACTTGAAAAATTTTAATTCCCTGCAATTATATAAATCTGCAAAAAAGGAATATAATCAATTACTCAATAACACAAAAAGCAATTATTATGCGACACTAATAGAAAATTCAAGTCAAAAGAATAAAACTGTTTGGAATCTGGTCAACTTAGAAACGGGGAGGACTAAATCAAAGGATTCTGAAATCTCTTTACTTCTGGGGGAAAATTTGTGTACTGATGCAACTTTAATTGCGAAATCTTTTGCTGAATATTTTTCTACTATAACATCAATGAAGCTACATGAATACTTTGGTAAACATCTGTCTCCATCATGTACAACTTCAAAAATGCTGAATTCAAACTTCTTTTTCCATCCTGTTTCGAAGAATGGAGTTATGAATGTAATTAACAAGCTGAACAATGAAAACAGCACAGGTATAGATTTTATTTCTACAAGACTGTTAAAGACTATAAATGAATCCATTTCTGATCATTTTGCTAGTTTGATACATTTATCTGTATCTACGGGAAGGTTTCCAGATTGTTTAAAGAAAAGTATGGTCACTCCTGTTCATAAAAGAGGTGATCCGCAGGACATTGCAAATTATCGCCCTATATCAGTTCTCACTAACTTTTCGAAGATATTTGAAAAGATTGTGTTCAACAGAATACTCGAGTTTTTGAATAAATTCAATGTAATCACGGATTCTCAACATGGCTTCAGACCGGGACGTTCAACTGAGACAGCGGCATATTCATTTGTCGAAATTGTCTACAGACGTCTGGATGAGGGTATGTGTGTGGCGGGGTTATTTTTTGATCTGTCTAGAACTTTTGACTCATTGTGTTTCTCCTTCATGTTGAGTAAGTGTCATAATTTGGGATTCAGGGGTATATTTTTGGATTGGTTGAGAAGTTACATGACTGGTCGAACTGTGAAAGTCAGAGTGAATGGTGCTAGTTCGGATGAATGTGAGGTGGTTCTGGGGGTTCCTCAGGGCTCCGTTCTGGGGCCATTGCTATTTTTACTATTCATAAATGATTTACCGGTCTGTATCGACGCAGACCAAATCACACTATTCGCAGATGATACCTCGATACTTGTCACGGCTCGGAGCCCTGAGGAGCTCACGGAGTCGACCTCATATATAATCAGGTTATTCACTGATTGGTGTAGAATGAATAAGTTAATGGTTAACGTTGAAAAAACTGTTCTTATTCATTTCGGGTTGAAAATTTGAAACAGAGAGCGCATTTCTGTGTTTTGTGGGGACATCTCATTGACATCAAGGGAGTGGACTAAATTTCTGGGAGTCTACATGGACGATGGAATGAGATGGTCTTATCATATTGACATGGTGTGCAAAAAGTTGAATTCTTCCTCTTTCGCTATAAATAAAATTAAAAATTTGTTTCCACTGACGTCTATTCTAGATGTATATTACTCTCTAAGTTATCCTCACATAGCATATAATATTTTGACATGGGGAAGCTCATCAGATTTAAACAGAGTTCTGATATGTCAGAAGAGAATAATAAGGATGATCTTCAATATACATCCTCGATCCTCCTGTCGACCATATTTCATTAAGAATAAAATCATGACAGTGACTTGTATATACATATTCAAATGCTTACTTCATATGAAGAAAAATTTTAATTCTGCTACAAAATTATCTGATTTTCATTGTTATTCCACAAGGAACACAAATGTTTTAACTCTACCTAGTCATAAAACCTCCCGGTTTGAACGTTCACCGTCTTATCAGAGCATAAAGCTCTTTAATCATTTACCAGACTCTTTCAAGAATGAAAATCAAATAAAATTCAAAATTTTAATGAAAAAATTATTGTTGAATAAATGTTATTACCCGACTGCTGATTATCTTAGCGATGGATCGTTGGAATTGTGGTCTTGTAAAGTTGAGTGATATATACCTTTGTTTTAGTCAATTGTTATATACCTATGTATTAGAAATTGTATTAATTATGACCTGTCCTATACTGTAACAGTCACAAAGGATCAATACACTTTATTATTATTATTATTATCACAACAAGGAAAAGCTATATTCCAAAAATCATTTCCTTCAATAAAACCATTTACGAGATATAGCTGAAAATCACATTTTTTTATCGATTTTCAACAGCCTGTATCTTTGTAACCGGGCCGAATCGGAAAAAACTATAAAGAAAAAAAGTGTTTCTTTTGACGTCAGGAATCTTCGGTTAAAATATATGTACAAGTCAAAGACTCACCCTTTATATATATATATATATATATATATATATATATATATATATATATATATATATATATATATAATTCGTAAGAAAATTATTGATCGCAATATATCTAATAGATAAGAATGTTAGGATGTTTCGATCTAGGAAATTCAGTGATACCGAAAGCTTGGATGATATAAAGGTGTATCACTGAATTTCCTAGATCGAAACATCCTAACATTCTTATCTATTATATATATATATATATATATATCAACAATTTTAATTCCCAATATACAACAATAGTTATAAGTTAGATAAGGGGTGTGGGAAAATTGATAAGTGTTATAATGTCACTCTTCTTTATTTCATTTAGTCGACGTTTCGATCCCGATGGGGACCTTCTTCAGGACTCTACAATAGCAATAGAAAACAGTCAAAATAAGGCAATCACAAAACATGTAAAAATAGTACATACCGAAATACAGAGTTGTAAAGATCTTATTTGAACACAAATCAATAGCTCTCAAGAAAGCAACTAACAAGAACATCAACAACTTCAGCGAAAAAAGATCTGATACTTCGTTAGTGAAGGAGTAGAAATCAATTATAATAAGTAAATAAGGTAAACAGAATAATCAACAAAATGAGAGGTTGTCAAAAATGTTGTCAACCAGACTTGCCACAGAATACACGCACATGACAGATGAAACATAGAGTAGCATTAAATCACATTGGTCGCAGTAATTCACTCTCACCGAACTCAGAACAAATGCGATTTTTTTTTTTTTTTTTTGAAGGATTCCATGAACCGAAACCAATCCTCTCTCACAGAAATGGCCTAGAACACAGAATTCATTTTCACGTTATCCCTACGACTGCTGAACTTGTTGAAATTCCTTCTGTACGTGATCCATCTAATTCTCTCCCACCGAACCGGTCATAATGAATCAAATAAGAATAGATGGAGCTGATATTATTTACATCCCTTCTGTAGTTCATCGAACAGGTTTGGCGTTTAATATGATACATCTCTAAGAAACATCTTTTTCTTCCACTAACTTCAATTTCTAGGATTTTGGTGGAATCATAATTCATTGGATGATCTTTGTCCCGGGTATGGTCTGCTAGGGCACAAATCTTACTTGAATTCTTGATGTCGCTTTTGTGTTGAGCAATCCTTCTCTTCAGAAGCTGAGACGTCTGACCAATGTACACCTCACTGCATATTGAACAAGGAATACAATATACCACACCACTCATGTTATCAACAGTCATCCTATCTTTCACTCGACTGTATAATCTGTCAATTTTAAAATAAGATTTCTGAATCAACATAATTTCTGTGGTCTTTAAGAGGTTGATTAATGCGTTTGTCATACCATTAATTAGGGGAATAGACAAGTAAAGAATTCTACCTGTGTTCTCAGCGTCCACAGTGGTGGATGCGCTCCTCTCTCCATTCGTTGGCCGTGTCGAAGGAGTGGTATTATAAATCAACCTGGACAATAACCTTTTTGGGTATCCATTCTCTAGCATCAACTGCATCAACAACCTCTGATTCTGACGCTTTAGACTTGGATGGGCAACCTTTTCTATGCGATGCTTCAATCCTAAAATCATGTTTACCTTTTGTCCATGTGAATGATTAGAAAAATAGTGTATGTATCTCCCTGAACCTGTTGGTTTTCGGTACCAATCCAGAATCAGCCTATTTTCCAGTGTTCGAATCACCCTTGTATCCAGGAATGGGACTCCATTCACTGTTTCTTCCTCCAAAGTAAACTGTATACTTTCATGTTCACTGTTAAACCTGTCTAGAACGAAAGCAATCTGGTCTTTAGGTTCAGCACATATTAGATCATCAACATATTTCTTGATGAAAGGAATGTGGAAAGGAATACTAACAAGAATGCCGTCCAGGAGGAAATCCATTACTAATTCAGCAATGGATGGACTGAAGTTGGAACCCATAGGGGAACCGAGCACCTGCTTGAAGAACCTACCATTAAAAAGAAAATAGTTTGAAGAAAACAGGAACTTGATGGCATGGATGAATTCTTCTTTTGGTAGACTTGTGTGGTTTCTGATAGTATCCCACTTGTTCTCAACAGCTGAAACTGCCAACTCGACAGGAATGTTGGTGAAAAGAGATACAACGTCCAGGCTGATCAGGACATAATCAACAGGTAACTGGAAATCATTTACATACTGGGCAAAAGCAAAGGAATCTTCAATAAAATATCTTCTTCTGGTAGAAGAAAGATATTTAGACAGGATGTCTGAAACAAAAACTGACAGTTTGGATGTGGGGGTGTTAACAGATGATATTATTGGTCTCAAGGCAAGAATGGGTTTGTGGATTTTTGGTAAACCGTAGAATCTAGCTGGTACTGAATTGTAAATGTACAGTGATTTACCTTGTATTTGTGTTATGTGGCCCTCACTGACCCATCGTTTAATCAATGCATTACATTTACCTTGTATTGTAACGGTTGGATCTCTGTTAGTAAGAAGTTGGTAATATTGTTCATTAAGTAAAATTTCGTTGGAGAGCTCTATGTCCTTATCCATCAAAACCGTAACATTGCCTTTATCAGCCCGTAACACAAGCAATTCTTGATGTTCACTTAGGTATCTCTTACAGTGGTTAAATTCTCTCTGGAAAACATTATTAGTCCTTTTTCCAGGTTTGATGTAGTTTGTGATAATATTAACAGCTTGGGAACGTTTGATGTTCTTTCCCTCATCTGACAGTCTATCATTAAGATCAATAATGCCCTCTACATCTGACAATAGCCTCGACATGGAAACCTCCCTTAAAGGAATATCAATGCCGAATTTGGGGCCCAGTGCTAGAAATTTCAATATTCTATCTGGTACAATAACAGTACTAACATTCTTAATCCACCTTTCCTGTGGTTCTACTTTCTTTAGAAGTTCATCCGATAGAGCTCTCACCTTCATCAGATTTCTCTCCCTGATGGCAGCAAATTCTCTTCTGTGCCTTCTGGACTGGTAAGTTTCAAAACGACTCAGCATCTCTGGTGGAAGAAACCCCTCCAAGATCTGCCACAACCTGGAAGAATCACACTCCATTCTTCCTATCCTGGTCACAGTCACAGTGATCTCAAATTGAAGAACGAGACGTCTTGATTTCTCCAACATAGCCTGAACCTGTCTGGACGAACCTGAATCACTTGCTGAGCTGAACAAATAATTCATATTGTTGGAAATATGTTTAGGAAGTAAACCCTGTCTTTTGCATTCCAAAAGGAACACTCTTCGGTTTCTATAAGATGCCAGTTTCATATTGTATGACGACCATGACTTCAACGCTTCATATGCTACTCTTCCATAGTTGTTTCTCACTTCTGCATAAAACCCCATGCTTAAATATCAACAATTTTAATTCCCAATATACAACAATAGTTATAAGTTAGATAAGGGGTGTGGGAAAATTGATAAGTGTTTTAATGTCACTCTTCTTTATTTCATTTAGTCGACGTTTCGATCCCGATGGGGACCTTCATCAGGACTCTACAATAGCAATAGAAAACAGTCAAAATAAGGCAATCACAAAACATGTAAAAATAGTACATACCGAAATACAGAGTTGTAAAGATCTTATTTGAACACAAATCAATAGCTCTCAAGAAAGCAACTAACAAGAACATCAACAACTTCAGCGAAAAAAGATCTGATACTTCGTTAGTGAAGGAGTAGAAATCAATTATAATAAGTAAATAAGGTAAACAGAATAATCAACAAAATGAGAGGTTGTCAAAAATGTTGTCAACCAGACTTGCCACAGAATACACGCACATGACAGATGAAACATAGAGTAGCATTAAATCACATATTAAATCACACATATATATATATATATATATATATATATATATATATATATATATATATATATATATATATATATATATATATATATATATATATATATATATATATATATATATATATATATATATATATATATATATATATATATATATATATATATATATATATATATATATATATATATATATATATATATATATATATATATATATATATATATATATATATATATATATATATATATATATATATATATATATATATATATATATATATATATATATATATATATATATACAGGGTGTTTCCTAAACATGTGGCAAAAATTCAGGGGGTTGTTCCTTGGACTATTTTAAGCATGTTTTGCTCTTGGATGATTTTTGAAAAACCTTTTTGTTTCGAAGATACAGGGCGAACAACATTTTTCATATTTTTAAAATTAATAATAGTTTAAATAAAAATGCGTACCTCACTGTGTTTACTAAGTAGGTACAATTTATTTTTAAATTTGTTTAACAACATTCCAATTACTAAAAACGGCCAGTTTTTTGACTAAAAATTGATAAGTGCAGATGGTAAAGGAATACAGATTGAACACGGTTTTCATTTGAATTCGTTTTGTGATGTATTAGCAATTAACATTTTATCTTTGACTATTATGAATCGCTATACAAACACCGAGATGACTGACATGCATTTCATTTATGGAATTGCTGATGGAAATTCATTAAAAGCTAGGAGGTTGTACATTTAACGATTTCCTGGGCGTAATATTCCTGACAGAAAATTGTTTCAAAATATTCATCAACGTCTGCATGAAACAGGCGCATTGAAAAAAATGGGGGGACCAGGAAAACCAAACACAGTAAGAACGGTGGAACTGGAAGAGAATGTGCTGGATATGATCGAAGAAGACCCTAGTACTTCTACTCGAAAAATTTCCAATACTTTGAATGTGAGTAATAAGACTGTTTGGAAAATTCTTAAAGACAATTTGTTATACCCATACCATATGCAACGCGTTCAGGCACTTATTCCTACTGATTTTCCCCCACGTATTGCATTTTGTCAATGGCTTTTAACCACATTAGTTCAAATTCCTCAATTACTGACGCTGATTCTTTTTACCGATGAAGCGAATTTCTCAAGAAATGCAATAAGAAATTTTCATAACAACCATGTATGGGCCGACGAAAATCCACATGAGGTAATTGAAGATCGTTTTCAACATCAGTTCTCATTGAATGTTTGGGTTGGTATTGTGGGTGACTGCCTAATAGGGCCGATATTTTTACCAGAAAGACGTACCGGGGACGTGTATCGCAACTTTTTAGAACAAACGTTACCTCTGTTTTTGGAGGATGTACCATTGGCAATAAGACATGCAATATGGTTTATGCACGATGGTGCACCAGCGCATTTTAGTTTGGTTGCTCGTGAGTTTCTAACATTAACATACGGAGATCGCTGGATTGGAAGAGGTGGACCTCATTTATGGCCTGCTCGTTCCCCCGACTTAAACCCCTTAGATTATTTCCTATGGGGCCATCTAAAATCATTAGTTTATACCACTCCAGTAGAAAATGTGGAAGACTTGCGAAATCGGATCATTGCTGGGTGTAACTTAATAAGAAATGATCCTGGTGTTTTTGAAAGGGTTCGGCAGTCAATGAGGAGAAGATTGGATGCTTGTATGCTGGCTAGAGGTGGTCATTTTCAACAGTTTTTGTAGGTTGAGTTGAATTTTCATGTAATTTTTCATAATAAAATGTTATTATCTGAAAGTTTGTTTCCCCTATATCTTCGAAACAAATAGGTTTTTCAAAAATCATCAAAGGACAAAATATTCTTAGAATAGTCCAAGGAACAACCCCCTGAATTTTTGCCGCATGTTTAGGAAACACCCTGTATATATGTATATATATATATATATATATACATATATACAGGGTGTTTCCTAAACATGCGGCAAAAATTCAGGGGGTTATATATATATATATATATATATAATAGGTTTCCGCGGTAGGAAATATTCGAACTTTGTGTGTTCCGGATTGGACCGCGTCTAATATTCTGTCGTGTTCGACGTTTCGGCTCCGATCTTGGAGCCATTCTCAAGAACCGTTGACTTTACGCCGGGGTCTCAATCTGCCTACTCCCCAGGTATCATCAACAAGAGCATTCTCGTAGGTGTGGTTATCTTCCGTCAAAGTTGCCTCGAAGGACGGAAGATAACCACACCTACGAGAATGCTCAGAATAAAGAGTTCATCTTTTTTTTTATTCCTCCAAACATTGAGTCGATAAACCCTCATCTCATTGATATATATACAGGGTGAGTCTTTGACTTGTACATATATTTTAACCGAAGGTTCCTGAGGTCAAAAGAAATACTTTTTTCATTTACCATTTTTTCCGATTCGGCCCTGTTAAAAAGATATAGCCATTTTAAATTTTCAAAATGAGCTAATTCACCCCTGAAAACCGGAACACTGAAGTTTTCTCAAGCATAAGATATACCTTTTGAACCTTGGAAATAAGCTACTAAATTAGAAAAACCATCATAAACTCACGTTTAACATTACATTTGTTGAACAAAGTAGTGTTTATAATAAAATAAATGAGTTATTCCAATTTCATTGACGCTAAAGATTAAATATTCTTCTCTTGATTTCTATTTCATTTTCAATAATTATAACGAATTGAGCTCGCTACCACCCATATTAGCTCTGATACTCATATCCATTCATTCATTATATTTCATTCATATGATATCGTTGTTTATTTTTCGTGCAAGAATTAACCTTAAAATCTCAAATAAATAATATTCATCTATGAAAGATCTAACACAGACTATAGTAATCTGTGGTTTTAAGTTTAAATTTCAAATTTCGAGTGATGCCAAATATAAACACAGCAGTTCGGTTCGAATAATCTATGTTCTAACCTAAATCATTTACAGTTTACACTGTTATTGTTATAAGATATTTGTTATGAAATGAAGCATTTGATTTGTTCCAACTATCTCATAAAAATATTGAAATGCATCAATATTTTTGAAACCATCAGTATGAAAATATGTAAAATATTCTGGCTCTGTAATCAAGGGAAAATGTTAAACTCCACTTGTAATCAAATTTGTTGTTAATGTGTACCTACATTATAGCCAACTTTACTACTTAATTCATCTTGATTTTGGCATTGAAAATAAATGAGAAGTATTCAATGTAAATATCCACAATAGAATATTTGGTTTCTTTCAACTCACCTAATTTGTTTTCACATTAAAACAATTATGGCCCTCTTGGAAGTATGTCAATCATAAGCTCTTAGGATGAATTTATGGAATAGCAAAAGAATAAAAGCATTCAATCTCAATCACATGAAAATTTGTCTAGTATGTACATAGTCCTAGTGGTATGTTTCGATGTGAGTTTGAATGAGCCGAAGAAGAATACAGTATTGTTCGATAGCAGCAGTCTTTAGTGGGATATTGATTGTTGTCATTATAATGGGACCATTTTGTGAAAACTTTTTTAAACATGGGTTTTATGAATAATCTGGACTTTTCAAAAAGAATGTTGATTTTAGTGAAGTATCTTCTTATTATCAGAGCTGTGCCAAAGCTCAGTGATTTTTAATCAAATCGAGGAGTTGAGGTGAGCTTATTCAAATAACTTCATTTTCAAACTAAGTTGGCTAGTACTTCAATTCTTAAATCTGAGACATGACTTCATAGTAACTATTCATTTCTGTGGTTTTTTTTCCACAATAGAACAGAGTTGCATTCAGCCAAAGTACCCAATTTTTTGAATTTTACAGATAATTTTTTTTTTTTAAGATCAAGTTATTCGAAAACGGCGCTTTGTACGAGAAAATATGAAGAATACTTTTATTTTTCAAATTAGCCAAATATTCTTCAATGAACGTTCAAATTACTATTAAGAGTTGGTTTCTTCGAATTTCTGGTATTTTTATGGTATATTATGTTCATAACAAAGAAACAGAAGAATGTGTATGGAATCTGGTGTTCGGAGAAGATGTATCACATCAAGGAAAAGCTATATTCCAAAAATCATTTCCTTCAATAAAACCATTTACGAGATATAGCCGAAAATCAAATTTTTTTAACGATTTTCAACAGCCTGTATCTTTTTAACCGGGCCGAATCGGAAAAAATGGTAAAGGAAAAAAGTGTTTCTTTTGACCTCAGGAATCTTGGGTTAAAATATATGTACAAGTCAAAGACTCACCCTGTATATATATATATATATATATATATATATATATATATATATATATATATATATATATATATATATATATATATATATATATATATATATATATATATATATATATATATATATATATATATATATATATATACCTATCTAGCCAGTTGACACAAAGGAGAAAAAATAAATAAATTAAATATTTTAAGTAATATATTTTGGTTGTGAAAAAAATGTTTTTATTTTGTTGACGTTTCAAATTGAAAAAAATTATTGTCGTTTTAATGTCCAAAGGATCAATGTGAATTGAATTAAGACAAATGTTTTGTAGTTTTGCAAGTTTCCTAAACATAACCTCACATTCTAAGCCCTGAAGAAGAATTAAATAAATTCGAAAGCTTGGCAAGGAATAAAGAGTTTTCTTTTATTCTCCAAAATAATCGAGTCGTTTGACCCTTATCAATAGTTCACAGTTATACACTAAAGACTCTTAAAAATAAGTTTGAAGTTTTATATATATATATATATATATATATATATATATATATATATATATATATATATATATATATATATATATATATATATATATACAGGGTGGCCATTTGAAAACGAAACAGACGGGATTACAGACGAAATGAAGTTTTTCGATAGAAATGCTCGGACAGGTCGATTTCTGTCTGTTTCGAGGGGGACAACTTAAGATGTAGGTTACGGACGCATAGCGCTTCAACCCTTGCTACTACAACCCTTACCCCCAAATTTTGAATAGGGAAGATTGGGACAATATTACCAACTTCTCACTAACAGAGATCCAACCGTTACAATACAAGGTAAATGTAATGCATTGATTAAACGATGGGTCAGTGAGGGCCACATAACACAAATACAAGGTAAATCACTGTACATTTACAATTCAGTTCCAGCTAGATTCTACGGTTTACCAAAAATCCACAAACCCATTCTTGCCTTGAGACCAATAATATCATCTGTTAACACCCCCACATCCAAACTGTCAGTTTTTGTTTCAGACATCCTGTCTAAATATCTTTCTTCTACCAGAAGTATATATTTTATTGAAGATTCCTTTGCTTTTGCCCAGTATGTGAATGATTTCCAGTTACCTGTTGATTATGTCCTGATCAGCCTGGACGTTGTATCTCTTTTCACCAACATTCCTGTAGAGTTGGCAGTTTCAGCTGTTGAGAACAAGTGGGATACTATCAGAAACCACACAAGTCTACCAAAAGAAGAATTCATCCATGCCATCAAGTTCCTGTTTTCTTCAAACTATTTTCTTTTTAATGGTAGGTTCTTCAAGCAGGTGCTCGGTTCCCCTATGGGTTCCAACTTCAGTCCATCCATTGCTGAATTAGTAATGGATTTCCTTCTGGACGGCATTCTTTTCAGTATTACTTTCCACATTCCTTTCATCAAGAAATATGTTGATGATCTAATATGTGCTGTTCCTAAAGACCAGGTTGCTTTCGTTCTAGACAGGTTTAACAGTGAACATGAAAGTATACAGTTTACTTTGGAGGAAGAAACAGCGAATGGAGTCCCATTCCTGAATACAAGGGTGATTCGAACACTGGAAAATAGGCTGATTCTGGATTGGTACCGAAAACCAACAAGTTCAGGGAGATACATACACTATTTTTCTAATCGTTCACATGGACAAAAGTTAAAATTGAATTTAGGATTGAAGAATCGCATAGAAAAGGTTGCCCATCCAAGTCTAAGGCGGCAGAATCTGAGGTTGTTGGTACAGTTGATGCTAGAGAATGGATACCCAAAAAGGTTATTGTCCAGATTGATTTATAATACAACTCCTTCGACACGGCCAACGAATGGAGAAAGGAGCGCATCCACCACTGTGGACACTGAGAACACGGGTAGAATTCTTTACTTGTCTATTCCCCTAATTAATGGTATGACAAACGCATCAATTAACCTCCTAAAGACCACAGAAATCATGTTCATTCAGAAATCTTATTTTAAAATTGACAGATTATACAGTCGAGTGAAAGATAGGATGACTGTTGATAACATGAGTGGTGTGGTATATTGTATTCCTTGTTCAATATGCAGTGAGGTGTACATTGGTCAGACGTCTCAGCTTCTGAAGAGAAGGATTGCTCAACACAAAAGCGACATCAAGAATTCAAGTAAGATTTGTGCCCTAGCAGACCATACCCGGGACAAAGATCATCCAATGAAGTATGATTCCACCAAAATCCTAGAAATTGAAGTTAGTGGAAGAAAAAGATGTTTCTTAGAGATGTATCATATTAAACGCCAAACCTGTTCGATGAACTACAGACGGGATGTAAATAATATCAGCTCCATCTATTCTTATTTGATTCATTATGACCAGTTCGGTGGGAGAGAATTGGATGGATCACATACAGAAAGAATTTCAAAAAGTTCAGCAGTCGTAGGGATAACGTGAAAATGAATTCTGTGCTCTAGGCCATTTCTGTGAGAGGGGATTGGTTTCGGTTCATGGAATCTTTCAAAAAATCGCATTTGTTCTGAGTTCGGTGAAAGTGAATTACTGCGACCAATGTGATTTAATGCTACTCTATGTTTCATCTGTCATGTGCGTGTATTCTGTGGCAAGTCTGGTTGACAACATTTTTGACAACCTCTCATTTTGTTGATTATTCTGTTTACCTTATTTACTTATTATAATTGATTTCTACTCCTTTACTAACGAATTATCAGATCTTTTTCCGCTGAAGTTGTTGATGTTCTTGTTAGTTGCTTTCTTGAGAGCTATTGATTTATGTTCAAATAAGATTTTTACAACTCTGTATTTCGGTATGTACTATTTTTACATGTTTTGTGATTGCCTTATTTTGACTGTTTTCTATTGCTATTGTAGAGTCCTGAAGAAGGTCCCCATCAGGATCGAAACGTCGACTAAATGAAATAAAGAAGAGTGACATCATAACACTTATCAATTTTACCACACCCCTTATCTAACTTATAACTATATATATATATATATATATATATATATATATATATATATATATATATATATATATGTAAATAAGGTAAACAGAATAATCAACAAAATGAGAGGTTGTCAAAAATGTTGTCAACCAGACTTGCCACAGAATACACGCACATGACAAATGAAACATAGAATAGCATTAAATCACACTTGGTCGCAGTAATTCACTCTCACCGAACTCAGAACAAATGCGATTATTGAAAGACTCCATGAACCGAATCCAATCCCCTCTCACAGAAATAGTCCGGAACATAGATTTCATTATTACGTTATCCCGACTGTAGAACTTGTGGAAATATTCATTCCATTTGATCCATTCAACTCACTGCCACCAAACTGGTCATAATGAATCAAATAAGTATAGATGGAGCTAATATTGTTTACATCCCTTCTGTAATTCATAGAACAAGTGTGGCGTTTAATATGGTACATCTCTAAGAAACATCTTTTCTTTCCACTAACTGCACATTCAAGAATTTTGGTGGAATCATAATCCATTCGGTGATCTTTGTCCCGGGTATGGTCTGCTAGGGCACAAATCTTATTTGGATTCTTGATGTCGCTCTTGTGTTGAGCAATATATATATATATATATATATATATATATATATATATATATATATATATATATATATATATATATATATATATATATATATATATATATATATATATATATATATATATATATATATATATATATATATATATATATATATATATATATATATATATATATATATATATATATATATATATATATATATATATATATATATATATATATATATATATATATATATATATATATATATATATATATATATTGCTCAACACAAGAGCGACATCAAGAATCCAAATAAGATTTGTATATATATATATATTGTATATTTATATTTGTATATTTATATATATATATATATATATATATATATATATATATATATATATATATATATATATATATATATATATATATATATATATATATATTGCTCAACACAGGAGCGACATCAAGAATCCAAATAAGATTTGTGCCCTAGCAGACCATACCCGGGACAAAGATCACCCAATGGATTATGATTCCACCAAAATTCTTGAATGTGCAGTTAGTGGAAAGAAAAGATGTTTCTTAGAGATGTACCATATTAAACGCCACACTTGTTCTATGAATTACATATATATATATATATATATATATATATATATATATATATATATATATATATATATATATATATATATATATATATATATATATATATATATGTGGAAAGAATAACGAGGTTAATTAAAACAAAGTATAAGGATAAGGACAGTCCCTCTCAGAGAAATACTAACCGTAGACACGTGTTTCGGGCTTTCGGCCCTCATCAGTACGGTGAACAAGTGTTAGGATGTGCAACACTTGAAAGAAACAACAAACAGACAGAGTCAACAACAGAAGCCAGCAGTCCATTTGTGGTTTCAGCAGGAAGACCCAAAGTTTTTTGGGCAACAACCGACATCACCACGCGGAAAGCTATAGCTAACTGCGTGACATCCGAATCCAGGAATAAAACATGTGGGAAGGATAACGAGGGTAATTAAAACAAAGTATAAGGATAAGGACAGTCCCTCTCAGAGAAATACTAACCGTAGACACGTGTTTCGGGCTTTCGGCCCTCATCAGTAAGGTGAACAAGTGTTAGGATGTGCAACACTTGAAAGAAACAACAAACAAACAGAGTCAACAACAGAAGCCAGCAGTCCATTTGTGGTTTCAGCAGGAAGACCCAAAGTTTTTTGGGCAACAACCGACATCACCACGCGGAAAGCTATAGCTAACTGCGTGACATCCGAGTCCAGAAATAATACATGTGGGAAGGATAACGAGGGTAATTAAAACAAAGTATAAGGATAAGGACAAACCCTCTCAGAGAAATACTAACCGTAGACACGTGTTTCGGGCTTTCGGCCCTCATCAGTACGGTGAACAAGTGTTAGGATGTGCAACACTTGAAAGAAACAACAAACAAACAGAGTCAAAAACAGAAGCAAGCAGTCCATTTGTGGTTTCAGCAGGAAGACCCAAAGTTTTTGGGCAACAACCGACATCACCACGCGGAAAGCTATAGTTAACTGCGTGACATCCGAGGCCAGGAATAATACATGTGGAAAGGATAACGAGGGTAATTAAAAATAATATAATATATAATAAATATTAATAATAATAACATATATATATATATATATTTATATATATATATATATATATATATATATATATATATATATATATATATATATATATATATATATATCTGAAATGCCTTGGCAAATTCTGCCCGGCACTAAGAGATACCAACCCTATAAGGTGAAAAAAAAAAAAAAAAAAAAAAAAAATATATATATACAGGGTGAGTCTTTGACTTGTACATATATTTTAACCCAAGATTCCTGAGGTCAAAAGAAACACTTTTTTCATTTACCATTTTTTCCGATTCGGCCCGGTTAAAAAGATACAGGCTGTTGAAAATCGTTAAAAAAATGTGATTTTCGGCTATATCTCGTAAATGGTTGTATCGAAGGAAATGATTTTTGAAATATAGCTTTTTTTTTTATGTGATACATCTTCTCCGAACACCAGATTCCATACACATTCTTCTGTTTCTTTGTTATGAACATAACATACCATAAAAATACCAGAAATTCGAAGAAACCAACTCTTAATAGTAATTTGAACGTTCATTGAAGAATATTTGGCTAATTTGAAAAATAAAAGTATTCTTCATATTTTCTCGTACAAAGCGCCGTTTTCGAATAACTTGATCTTAAAAAAAAAAAATTATCTGTGAAATTCAAAAAATTGGGTACTTTGGCTGAATGCAACTCTGTTCTATTGTGGAAAAAAAAACCACAGAAATGAATATTTACTATGAAGTCATGTCACAGATTTAAGAATTGAAGTACTAGCCAACTTAGTTTGAAAATGAAGTTATTTGAATAAGCTCACCTCAACTCCTCGATTTGATTAAAAATCACTGAGCTTTGGCACAGCTCTGATAATAAGAAGATACTTCACTAAAATCAACATTCTTTTTGAAAAGTCCAGATTATTTATAAAACCCATGTTTAAAAAAGTTTTCACAAAATAGTCCCATTATAATGACAACAATCAATATCCCACTAAAGACTGCTGCTATCGAACAATACTGTATTCTTCTTCGGCTCATTCAAACTCACATCGAAACATACCACTAGAACTAGGTACATACTAGACAAATTTTCATGTGATTGAGATTGAATACTTTTATTCTTTTGCTATTCCATAAATTCATCCTAAGAGCTTATGATTCACATACTTCCAAGAGGGCCATAATTGTTTTAATGTGAAAACAAATTAGGTGAGTTGAAAGAAACCAAATATTCTATTGTGGATATTTACATTGAATACTTCTCATTTATTTTAATGCCAAAATCAAGAAGAATTAAGTAGTAAAGTTGGCTATAATGTAGGTTCACATCAACAACAAATTTGATTACAAGTGGAGTCTAACATTTTCCATTGATTACAGAGCCAGAATATTTTACATATTTCCATATTTTCATACTGATGGTTTCAAAAATATTGATGCATTTGAATATTTTTATGAGATAGTTGGAACAAATCAAATGCTTCATTTCATAACAAATATCTTATAACAATAATAGTGTAAACTGTAAATTAAATTTTAGGTTAGAACATAGATTATTCGAACCGAACTGCTGTGTTTATATTTGGCATCACTCGAAATTTGAAATTCAAACTTAAAACCACAGATTACTATAGTCTGTGTTAAATCTTTCATAGATGAATATTATTCATTTGAGATTTTAAGGTTAATTCTTGCACGAAAAATAAACAACGATATCATATAAATGAAATATAAATGAATGGATATGAATATCAGAGCTAATATGGGTGGTAGCGAGCTCAATTCGTTATAATTATCGAAAATGAAATAGAAATCAAGAGAAGAATATTTAATCTTTAGCGTCAACGAAATTGGAATAACTCATTTATTTGATTATAAACACTACTTTGTTCAACAAATGGAATGTTAAACGTGAGTTTATGATGGTTTTTCTAATTTAGTAGCTTATTTCCAAGATTCAAGAAGTATATCTTATGCTTGAGAAAACTTCAGTGTTCCGGTTTTCAGGGGTGAATTAGCTCATTTTGAAAATTTAAAATGGCTATATCTTTTTAACAGGGCCGAATCGGAAAAAATGGTAAATGAAAAAAGTGTTTCTTTTGACCTCAAGAACCTTCGGTTAAAATATATGTACAAGTCAAAGACTCACCCTGTATATATATAAATAAATAATAATAATAAATAAAATAAAAAAAAAATATATATATATATATATATATATATATATATATATATATAAAGATATACAGGGTGTCCCGTAAAGACCACGTCAAACCGAGGGAGAATGTAGATCAAAGGATAACCCACCTGCTATGACAAAATTCCCATTATAAAAGTCTTACCGTTTGAGATATTATTTTTTTTTGAAAATAATGAATTTTTGCCCCTTTTAATAGTTTTGTCCTTCGGTTGGTACAATTTTACATCTTTTTGGTGAATTTTTTCAGTAAAATATTGCTGAAGAATGATTTCAACGTTTACATCAAAAACATCCTCCGAACATTTTAAAGGGGGGCTATGAGAAATATTTTTATTGGAAATTTTGGTAGTGGATTATTTTGTTCATGAAGTTTAGCCCAACGTAGTGGAAAAAAAATGTACCGAGCTACTGCTGCACATCACACCAATAAATTATCTATTTTATAGTGATTTCAAAGTGGTATCACACAAGTCATTTGTTATTCGAAGAAAAAAGATATGGCTGTTTTTATCCAAATGGGTACGTTTTTGACAAAATCAAGTTTGTCAATTCTGTTAAGAAATCTTCGATATTGCATTACTTAGTGAACAATGGCAATTGTTTACGTGCGAAAATATTACTCACATAATTATTCACCTCAACGAAATTCAATTTTGCCGGCAAATTTTGCGAAAACATCATGAAGATCCAGATTTTTTTTAATAAGATCATTAGGAGCGATGAGTCTTCCTGTACCAAGGATGGGTACATGAAGACCTAAATCCTCTGGACTTTTAATATTGGGGCTGCCTAAAAGACAAAGTATACGCATCACCCATACGTGATGAAGCCGAATTGCGGATGCGTTCTCTCAAATCGGCTTCATCACGCATGTTTGTTGCGTATACTTTGTCTTTTAGGCAGCCCCAATAATAGAAGTCCATAGGATTTAGGTCAGGTGAACGAGGAGGCCACAAAATTTCACCTTCTCTTCCAATCCACCGGTGGGGATAAGTTCTATTTGAATGAGCGGTAACTTCGAGTCCGTAATGTGTTGGGCATCCATCATGTTGAAACCACAGACTACAGTGACTATATTAATAAAGTCACTGTACCACAGACTACGTCGCAGCGCCAGTGGCACATCTTCCAATAAAATGAGCAGCTGGTTGGTTGAAAATTCCAAATAATTGTTTGCGTTCAGTGATGGCGGCAGTTCGATCGGGCCCAAAATTGCACCATTAAATATTCCAGTCCATAAATTGATCTTTAATCGATTTTGTGATCTATCTTCTCTCACCTCTTGTGGATTTATGATATTCCAGCCATGCAAATTGTGGAGATTCATGTACCCATCCTTGGTACAGAAAAACTCATCGCTCCTAATGATCTTATTAAAAAAATCTGGATCCGCATGATGTTTTCGCAAAATTTGCCGGCAAAATTGAATTTCGTTGAGGTGAATAATTATGCGAGTAATATTTTCGCACAAAAACAATTGCCATTGTTCACTAAGTAATGCTATATCGAAGATTTCTTAACAGAATTGACAAACTTGATTTTGTCAAAAACGTACCCATTTGGATAAAAACAGCCATATCTTTTTTCTTTGAATAACAAATGACTTGTGTGATACCTCTTTGAAATCACCATAAAATAGACAATTTATTGGTGTAATGTGCAGCAGTAGCTCGGTACATTTTTTTTCCACTACGTTGGGCTAAACTTCATGAACAAAATAATCCACTACCAAAATTTCCAATAAAAATATTTCTCATAGCCCCCCTTTAAAATGTTCGGAGGATGTTTTTAATGTAAACGTTGAAATCATTCTTCAGCAATATTTTACTGAAAAAATTAACCAAAAAGATGTAAAATTGTACCAACCGTAAGGACAAAACTATTGAAAGGGGCAAAAATTCATTATTTTCAAAAAAAAATAATATCTCGAAAACGGTAAGACTTTTATAATGGTAATTTTGTCATAGCAGGTGGGTTATCCTTTGATCTACATTCTCCCTCGGTTTGACGTGGTCTTTACGGGACACCCTGTATATATATATATATATAGGGTGAGACTTTCACTTGTACATATATTTCAACCAAAGATTCCTGGGCTCAAAGGAAACACTTTTTTCCTTTATAGGTTTTTCCGATTTGGCCCGGTTACAAAGATAGAGGCTGTTGAAAATCGATAAAAAAATGTGATTTTCAGCTCTATCTCGTAAATGGTTTTATTGAAGGAAATGATTTTTGAAATATAGCTTTTCCTTGATGTGATACATCTTCTCCGAACATAAGATTCCCTACACATCTTTCAGTTTCTTCATTAGGAACATTACATCACATAAAAATTCCAGAAATTCGAAGAACCCAACTCTTGAAAGTAATTTGAACGTTCATTGAACAGTATTTGGCCAATTTGGAAAATAAAAGTATGCTTCATATTTTCCCCTACAAAGCGCCGTTTTCGAGTTATTTGATCTTAAAAAAAAAAATATCTGTGAAATTAAAAAAATTGGGTACTTTGGCTAAATGCAACTCTATTCTGTTATGGAAAAAAAAAACACAAAAATGAATATTTACTATGATGCCATGTCTCAGATTTCAGAATTGAAGTACTAGCCAACTTAGTTTGAAAATGAAGTTATGAGAATAAGCTCACCTCAACTCTTCTATTTGATTACAAATTACTGAGCTTTGACACAGCTCTTATAATAAGAAGACACTTCATTAAAAACAACATTCTATTTTGAAAAGTCCAGATTTCCCATAAAGCCCATGTTTAAAAAAGTTTTCACAAAATAGTCCCATTACAATGGCAACAGTCAATATCCCACTAAAGACTGCTGCTATCCAACAATACTGTATTCTTCGAGGGTCATTCAAACTCACATCGAAACATACCACTAAGTACATACTAGACAAATTTTCATGTGAATGAGATTAAATACTTTTATTCTTTTGCTATTCCTTAAATTCATCCTAGAGCATATGACTGACATACTTTCAAGAGTGGCATAATTGTTTTAATATGAAAACAAATAGGTGAGTTGAAAGAAACAGGATATTCAACTGTGGATATTTATATTGAATACTTCTCATTTATTTTCAATGGCAAAATCAAGAAGAATCAAGTAGTAGAATTGGCTATAATGTACAATAGGTACATATTATAGAACAAATTTGATCACAAGTGGAATCTAACATTTTCCATTGATTACAGAGCCATAAAACTTCATTTCCATATTTTCACACTGAGGGCTCCAAAAATATTGAAGCAGATTATTATTTTTATCTTTATGAGATAATTGGAACAAATCAAATGCTTCAGTTCATAAAGGAATTACTTTCTATCAGAATGCACACTTATTTATTTTGTATCCACACAATTACTTCGGAAATTGTTTTTAAATTTCTCGAAAATATGTATGGAACTTTAATATTCTGTTGGGATTCTTCAAATCTTCGATAATTTTCATTTCATGCTAACATAATATCAAATATCATAATAACAACAACAGTGTAATCTGTAAATGAATATTTCAGGTTAGAACATAGATTATTCGAACTGCTGTGTTTAAATTTGCAACACTCGAAATTTGAGGTTCAAACTTAAATCCACAGACTACTAGTCTGTGTTACAGTCTGTGTTTACAGATGAATATTATTTATTTGAGAATGTGAGGTTAAAAGGCAATTCTTGTACGAAATGAAATAAACAACGATATATTATAAATGCGATATAATAAATGAATGGATATGAATTATGAGTATCAGAGCTAAGCTAATATGGGTGGTTGCGAGCTCAATTCGTCATGATTATCGAAAATGAAATAGAAAATCAAGAGAAAAATATTTAATCTTTATCGTCAATGAAATTGGAATAACTCATTTATTGAATTATAAATACTACTTTGTTCAACAAATGGAATGTTAAAAGTGAATTTATGATGGTTTTTCCAATCCAGTAGCTTATTTCCAAGGTTCAAATTGTATATCTTATACTTGCGAAAACTTTAGTGTTCCGGTTACCAGAGGTGAATTAGCTCATCATGAAAATTTAAAATGGCTATTTCTTTTTAACAGGGCCGAATCGGAAAAAAAGGTAAATGAAAAAAGTTCTTCGTTTAAAATATATGTACAAGTCAAAGACTCATCCTGTATGTATATATGTATATGTATGTGTATGTATGTATATTATATTTGAATAATCTTTTCAATAGAGTGGCAGTAGTACCATAGACGTTATATAAACTAAGGAAGTTTCATCGAAGGGTGGATGCCAGATTTTTGAGCGATGGTTGCGGCGAAAACATTTGAAGGAATACGTCAAGTACAATTTTTTTTGATAGAAAATTCAGCAGACGTCAATAGCTAATATTTAAAAAAACCTGAGGGTATGCAGAAACAGATAAAAATATTTATTTGGAATTCCAAAAATAAATGAAAAACTATTTGATTTGAGATTGTGAACATATGAGTTACTACGTTTATCGTGTGCTCCGTGAGTTTTTGGTGATTTTGGACAGTTTTTCCTGTTGTTAATTCCGGAAATTATATCGTTGAGGTCCTTGTTGTCTGTGCTATCTGAAATTGTGAGTTTCTCATTTTTCAGTGAGTAAGTTTGAGTGATTGTTCTCAATTGACTAATATTTCAAGAGATGTTAT
>NC_059501.1:47804297-47826797 GCF_914767665.1 Harmonia axyridis | reverse complement strand
ACAAAGGGCGAAGATCTGCCAAAATCATGGATGTCACGGTCCCAGCTGATGATAACATATCAAAAGCATTCACGGAGAAGCTTACGAAGTATCAAGACCTTGCCTTCGAATTGAAGACTACTTACGATCTCAGGTCGGTGGTGATTCTCCCTCTCATAATTTCCACCAGTGGGCTGGTTGAGGCACACCTAGAGGAGTACACTCTCATGCTGGGTCTACAAAAAGAGTTGATAAGTACTGCACAGAAACAGGTTATTCTTGTTACCACAAGGATAGTGCGAAAGTTCCTTTCTACCTCCTGAACACCTTGTCCGCTAAGCGGACCGGTGTAGTTGGCGAACCATCCCCATCGTGGTGAAGTTAAAAAAAAAAAAAAAAAAAAAAAAAAATATATATATATATATATATATATATATATATATATATATATATATCTATATATATATATATATATATATATATATATATATATATATATATATATATATATACAAATCTATATATATATATATATATATATATATATATATATATATATATATATATATATATATATATATATATATATATATATACAAATCTATATATATATATATATATATATATATATATAGATTTGTTTGACCGCTTATACAGACCCGAATCGATATACTCTACCGACTTTTCAGACCAAAACTGACGTTGTCAGACCCGACTCCGGGTCTGGTAGCGTTTAACCATATATTCTTGAACAGAGACGTTCGGGGATGCCAGGGATAAATTTTCAGCCGGGTGTGAAAAATCGGTGAAACATCATAATATATACAGAAAACTTCAGGGTTCGGCCAGTGCGAGGGCGCTTATATCGAGAGTAACACGCTGTATATAATTGATATATTCGATCGACTACTCCAGACCCTAAATATGACAACGCTGTAGATTGTATATAAACTTAAACCTCACACTCCGCACTGTTTATACGAACCCGGTATATAGGACCGACGTCGATAGAAATCATTTTTTATTTGTTCTCATAGAGCTCGTAAATCGGATATTCCATTTTTCTGAAATATACATCTAAAAACCATACGATTTGAAGCTTATACAAACCCGGTACATTGAATCGACGTCATGAGAATTGAATAGTGATCCTTTCGATTATGAACCTAGCAGTCATACTTGAAGAATTTATTAAAACTGATAGTATTTTTCCATAGGTAGTCGTTGTGATGAATGCTTTCTTTTAGAGAACTTGGAATTCTGCTTAAGGGAACAGAGATACATGAAAAATTTTACGAGTGGTACAAATTTTCTTATTAACTTGAATGAAACGCATACGTGAACATAAGTGGTTCTTTCATATACAATTTTTTTAAATCTGTCCCAAACGTAAAAATCCGAAGTTGATGGAGCTGTACTTCTCACTGGGCACGAAACAGGTTCTGTCATATGTATCCTTCGATAAGGAAGCAATTCGTTCAAAAATATACCAACGTTGAGCCTAGAGTATGCGGAACACTCATTCTATTGAAAAATGATTTCACGCCTATCAATCAACGAAACTTCCAGAAAAGAAGTTTCATATCTGTTTCCGAAAATTCTTCATAATTTTCCTGCCTATGATTGCACGAAACTAGTGAATGCGGAACTTTCTCTTGAGAAAAAAAGAAGTAAATTCGCCAGATTCGAAAATATTTCTGGCAAATCAAAAGTTGCATGCCAAACATACTATTCAACCTCAAAGCGAAATAATTATCGAATTGGGATCAACGTGGAAAATGAAGACGAAAAATGAACTAAGGTAGAAAATCTTTTAAGAATCAAAAGAACTTCAAATTGAGGGTTATCAATAAATATGACTCAAACGACCGCAAATGAGTCATACCAACTTATTCTCCACGGTTCAAGTCTCATTTGGAATCATCCTGTATAGAACTTTAGTTATTGTGTAGTGCAGCATGTTTTTCTGCTTGTTACAGGAGAGCTGCATGCGATCATTTTTCTTCAAAGACTTTGATCTTCGGATTTTGAAAAAAAAAAAATTATCAAGCAATTGAATTCGAATATTTGATGAGTATTTGTCGTTCGAAATCGATTCTGTCGGGCGCAGACATGATGAGTATAGAATCAAGTTTAATGATTTATGACTACCTATGATATAACTTTATTTTATATTGTTTTGTATAAACAATGAAAATATTATATAAATGAACCGAATAAAAACCATGCTTCACAATCAAAACTATGTTGGAAATGATGGCCAATAATAAAAAGAACGGTTTGAATTCAATCAATTAGGAGTGTTAAGGAAGAATACAATAGATTGGTATAGTGTTATGAGGAGATATTGAACGTTTTCTGTGAAATTCATAGCAATATCGAAACTAAAAAGAATGAATCAAAATAAAATCATTGATATAAATGTTATATCGATAACTGGAATGATCTAATTCTTAGTTACAACAAGTTGAATAAAATAAATATTCTTAGAATTTGTCTCAGAACTGAAATCATCTGGAAAAATAAGAATGTGTGAGCGAAATAGATATTGTGAGCGGGTACTTGATTGAAAAATTCATTGAAAATATAATTATAACAAAAACTGAAAATATCACATAACTGCAAGTCTGCAAATAAGGTTTAAAAATAACAAAACAAAAATAAAATGAATACTTTTCAGTCTCAAACAAATATTTTCAATTACACTCTATTTTTGCTAGTATTCTTTATATACCAGGATTTTAATTCGAACTCGGGCATCATTCTGGAAACTTGGCGAATGCATGGAAATGAATTCCATACATTCATGTTTTCTGGGAGGATTCTTATTCCTTACATGATTCTTGAAGTGTATTAGTACTAATTGCTACTCCTCTCCTGACCTTATATGGCGTTTTACTTCTTTGAGTGATCACGTCAGTTGATGAGCCTTGAAATATAAGTATCAAATATAAGATTTCTGGGCTTTTCACGGCCATTATCTGAATCAGAACCTATATAAAACATTTAATATTCCTGCATATTGAGAAGGTGTACACTCTGTTTGTGAGGTGCGAATCAAATCTTGCCTCAGATATAAACATTAATTATTGAACTGTTCAAAATAATCACCATTCGTTTTTCATTACAATAATTATTGGAAGTCATAACACAAACATGTATTTTGTTAGATGTAAATCAGAAAAATTTCTATAAAAAATAACAATTTTTTTTCTTTCTAAACATATATAACACTAAATATAAATTATTCATCAAACTTAAAGAATCATCGAAAGTTTTACTTTCACATGGCAAATGACTTATTGAAATCTGTGGACTTTAGCTAAGGGAAATTGTCCGTGGCCACCAAGATTTACTATCGTTAGATTTGTTCCTTTGGTCACATTCAAAGAGTATCATTCATCAGTTGAAAAATTTCGAAATAAATTATCCGGCACTGTTAAATTCAGAGAACTTGGTGGCCACCGAATATATCTGAAGTTCACAGATTATAATGGATAGTCTTCAGGGTGACTTGCTATGTGGAACTGAATTTTTTGATTATTTATATAGTTGGATGAGCAATTTATATTCCATGTTATCATTATGAAAAGGAAATAAAAAGCGTTTCATTTCTCATAGAAATTTTTTCGATTAACATTCAAAAACCACAAGATTGTATCACATCTATAATAACTAACAGCAATAAAAAATGATTACACAAATAGATTCTACTGAAAAAAGCTCCTGTAGAATGTTTTTGTTTCATTACTATAGTACCAATGATAAGAATGGTATGGGAACTTTTCTTTATTCTCCATTTTCAACTTTCTTTGTGTAGCTTGAAAACAGATATACAGAAGGGCAGACCAAGAAACAGATGAATGGACGGACATACAGACGTACGAAAAGATAATCAGACATACGGATGGAATGTCATACATACATACAGACAAACAGGCATATGGACGGAAGGACAGACAATGAATTTGACTTATGATTTTTCATCAGGGATTCGCAACTCTATCGTTTGAGATAATTTTCGGCTTAACATTCGAAAACGAAAACTTTCCTCGAAAAACGAGCGCGCAAGTACTATTTTTCTAATCTTTAACATTCTGTGTGATTCGAATAAGGAATGCATGTATGAGGTTCTAAGAAAAAATTAAAATTTTCTTGGTTAGGAATAACTTTCGATATACTTACACAATCTCCCAATCTATAATGATGACCCATCGATGCACATTGCTTATTTAAATGAACCTCTTTTTCAAAGTCGATACCTACAGAACAGATTATCAGTTGTTTCATAATTTGTATCACTAAAATTAGTGAGGCAATAATGAGTTATTGCTTCGAACAATATCATAATCTAAAGAAATTGTCTCATGGAGTATTCATAATCTATTCTATTTAAAAATATAATAATAATTTTTACTATGCAGTTGCTGCGCGCGGACATTGTTCCTTCACATCCCAACACAACTCATACCAATTAAACGATACCACATACCACAATAACACAAAAATTTCGAGCCCTTTTGTATATCGAATAAACAAGATCGGACCCAAATGCGAGAACTGTATATAATTGATATGGTCAATCAACGTCTCCATTCCCTCAATGTGGTTGACCGCAGATGAAAGGCAACGATTTCAATATTAGATATTTTATCTTATCTGTATATAAACCTAAAACTAACACTTGGCTACTTATACAAGCCCGGTAAAAACGGCCGTCGTCATGAGAAATGCTCATTTCGAATTGTCTGTACCCAGATCGAAAATGAAATATTTAAACTATTCGCATTATATGCAGGTGATGTATGTAAGGAAGGAAAACGACTTCATGATTTGATTCTTGTATGAAAATTAGAAGGAGTAGTTCAATTATTTTTCGAAATCAGCCTCATTTCCAAGATACATTCCGTACAGCTCTAATAGTGTGTTGGCGAGTTTATAGTTATTGATATTTGTAACTGCTCTGAATAAACATCGAATACAATTACTCTACATAATGTTCGAAATTATTTTTGTGAAGATGATATTTCAGACATATAATCAGACTTTGGAAAAGAATATCGAAAGAGTAGAGTAGAGTAGATACTTTTTTTGAAATAAATCAATGCTTACGAGTATATCTGACCACTTTCAATACAGACACACGAAATCTTAGAATATTTCATTCTATGGTGCAATAACTCATTGATATGAAATGAGAAGAAGAATTTTTTCGAATGACCAACAATTTTTCATTCTCATACTATTTTGATGGAACAAAGCGTAGATGTTGTTTGTTGTTGTGAAATAGATAAATTAATCACTTTATTTCCATATACAGTTGATACTCCTTCTAATTTTCATACAAGAATCAAATCATGAAGTCATTTTCCTTCCTTACATACATCATCTTCATATAATGTAAATAGCTTAAATATATGATTTACGAGCTGCGTACAGAAAATTCCAAAAGAGTATTTCTCATGACGACGCCCGTATTTACTGGGCTTGTATAAGTAGCCAAGTGTTACTTTCAGGTCCATATACAGAAAAGATGAAATATCTAATATAGAAATAGTTGCCTTTTATTTTCGGCCTACCACATTGAGGGACTGGAGACGTTGATTGACCATAACAATTATATACAAAGTGGGGCGTTCTCGCATGTCGAGTTCGATCTTGATTATTCGATATAAAAAGGGCGCGAAATGTTCGTTTTATTGTAGCCTCGTTTAATTGGTATAAGTCGTGTTGAGAAGTGAAGGCACAATGTCCGCGCGCAGCAACTGCATAGAAAAAATTGCGACAGGAATGGGTATTATTATTATTACATTTTTGTATAGAATAGATTCTGATTACTCCATGAGACAATTTCATTAGTTCATGATATTGTTTGAAGCAATAACTTATCATTTTCTCACTAATTTTAGTGATACAAATTATGAATCAACTGAAATCTATTCTGCAGGTATCGACATTGAAAGAGAGGTTCATTGAAATAAGCAATGTGCACCGATGATCTAATATTGAAATCGTTGCCTTTCATCTGCGGTCAACCACATTGAGGGAATGGAGACGTTGATTGACCATAACAATGATATACAGAGTGGGGCGTTCTCGTATTTGGGTCCGATCTTGTTTATTCGATATACAAACGGGCTCGAAATTTTCGTGTTATTGTGGTATCGTTTAATTGGTATGAGTTGTGTTGAGATATGAAGGAACAATGTCCGCGCGCAGCAACTGCATAGTAAAAATTGCGACAGGTATTATTATTATATTTTTAAATAGAATAGATTATGAATACTCCATGAGACAATTTCTTTAGATTATGATATTGTTCGAAGCAATAACTCATTATTGCCTCACTAATTTAAGTGATACAAATTATGAAACAACTGATAATCTGTTCTGTAGATATCGACTTTGAAAGAGAGGTTCATTTAAATAAGCAATGTGCATCGATGGGTCATCATCACAGATTGAAAGATAGTGTTAATATATTCAAAGTTATTCCTAGCCAAGAGTATTTTAATTTTACCCTAGGACCCCATACATGCATTTCTAATTCGAATTACACAGAATGTTAAAGATGAGAAAAATAGTTCTTGCGCGCTCGTTTTTCGAGGAAAGTTTTCGTTTTCGC
The DNA here is from genome assembly GCF_914767665.1 of Harmonia axyridis. Taxonomy (NCBI): domain Eukaryota; kingdom Metazoa; phylum Arthropoda; class Insecta; order Coleoptera; family Coccinellidae; genus Harmonia; species Harmonia axyridis. The sequence goes on along the minus strand of NC_059501.1, from coordinate 47,820,193 downwards.
ATAATAAGCCGAAAATTATCTGAAACAATAGAGTTTCGACTCCCGGATGAAAAATCATAGGTCAAATTCTTTGTCTGTCCTTCCGTCTGTATGCCTATTTGTCAGTATGTATGTCATTCCATCCGTATGTCTGTTAACATGATATATAAATTGCTCATCAAACTATATAAAAAGCCTCTCAATTTATTATTGCCAGGTATTTTCTTTTCAAAATTTTTCAACTGATGAATGGTGCTCTTCAAATGTGATCAAAGGGACAAATCTAACGATGTTGAATTCATAGATCTTGGTGCCCACCATTATCTGAAGTCCACAGATTTCAATATGATATTTGACATGTGAAAGTAAAACTTTCGATAATTTTTGAAGTTTGATGAATAATTAATATTTAGTGTTTTATATGTTTCAGACGGAAAAAAATCAATAAGCATAGAAATTTTTCAGATTTACATCTGAAAAAACACACGATTGTATTATGATTTCAAAACTTAATTGCAACGAAAAATAAATGATGACTATTTTAAGCAGTTCAATAGTTAATTTATGTTTTATATCTGAGGCTAAATATGATTTGTTCCTCACAAACAGAGTGTACCGGGTGGGCAAATTTCGATGTTTTAGCACTACAACTTTTAAACCTGAGGTGATAGACAAAATCTGATACCCTATACTCGGTCTCTTTTTCTGAGAAAATAGCAAGAGTTGTATTCATTTTTGGCCACCTGCTTTTATTTTCGAGTTATAAACGAAAATTGGAAAAATGGCGATATCGAAAAACTTTTATATTTCCGCTAATACTGATGCTAGAGCTCCGAAATTAAAACATTATACAGGCACTGTTTTACGTAGAATCCAGTTATGTTTTTTCAAAGGAGAACACTAAATTTCTGTGTCATTTCTTGAAAGCTTAATTTTTCCTGATTTCAAAAATATATAACATTGTGTGGTTTGAATCAAAATAAATAATTTTGGGTCGAAGCTTCGTAATTAATGACCCTTTTGAAGAAACAAGACCGCTACTGGATTTTACGTGAAAAAGTGCCTCGATAATGTTTCAATTTCAGAGCTCTATCTTCAGTATTTTCCCAATTTTCGCTTATAACTCGAAAACAAAAGAAGGTGGCCAAAAATGAATACTACTCTTGTTAGTTTCTCAGAAAAAGAGACCGAGAATCGGTATGAGATTTTGTCTGTCTAATGGTTTAAAAGTTGTAGTGCTAAAACATCGAAATTTGCCCACCCTCTACACCTATTGAAGTAGGCAGGAATATTAAATGTTTTATATAGGTTCTGTTTGAGATAATGGCAGTGAAAGCCCAGAATGTTTAAAAAAAAACTAATATTTGATACTTATATTCCAAGGTTCTTCAACTGACGTGGTCACTTAAAGTGAAGAAGTAAAACAGAAACGTCATATATGGCCAGGAGAGGAGAAGAATTTAGTACTTCAAACACTTTGAGAATCATGTAAGGAATAAGAAGCCTCCCAGAAAACATAAATGTATGGAATTCATTTCCACGCATTCACCAAGTTTCCAGAATGATGACTAAGTTAGAATTTAAATCCTAGTATGTATAGAATTCCAGCAAAATAGATTGTTAAAAAAAATATTTCATTGAGACTGAAAAGTATTAATTATATTTTCAATGAGTTTTTTAATCAAGTACCCGATCACAATATCTATTTCACTCACATATTCTAATTTTTCCAGATGATTTCAGTTCTGAGACAAATTCTAAGAATGTTAATCGTATTCAATTTAGTTGTAACTAAGAAGTATTAGTATTAAACTTATTATAAATTAACAAAATCATAATATCTATTTTCCATCCTTGATGTTTTCTCGCTATAATGGTCGATCAAATACAACTCATCCCACAAAAGTTTCGCTGTGCTCTCATCAAACACAAGAACTCATAACCAAAATTTCAGATAACTTATTTCATCACCTAACTCCAGATTCAGACATTATATAATCGTGATTGGCGGATATATTGCAAGATATCGATATTTTCTAAATTCAATTACAATCGTTTGAGATCATTTCTACTCGATATTCGAAAATTACGGACATTCTAACAAATTTTCATTCATTCAAAGTAACAGTTGAGATTATTCAATAAACAAATTTCATGAAATAGCTGAACCATGCGAAAAATGCAATATTATTTAGATTTGTTCAGTTCTCAACGCCACTTATACAATTATAACAAAATGGTATATCGAATAGACGCGATAAGACCCTGTGATCTGACAACACCGCTGGGATCGAGAAGGTGGGCTGTACATGTCAGTCGAGTATATGTGGGAATGAAAAGTCGGCGGAACGTGACGGGTCTCAAAAAGAGAACAGAATATATAACTTTCTTGAATGAAAAAAAAATTTTCCCCTCTATGGATGCCTAAGGAGTTATATTTTCAAACAGCTGATTTTTCACATATACACTCCAAGAAAACACTCGGATCACATGGGTCTGAGATAGCCTGCCAAGTATAACGGGACTGAATACGTCTGTTGGATAAATATATATATATCTATATCTATATATATATATATATATATATATATATATATATATATATATATATATATATATATATGTATATATGTATATATATATGTATATATGTGGATGCAGAAGGCGGTAATTCTTGGAACTGTCAACATCATAAGGAGAGTGCTCTACCCTCATTAACAGACGGGGTTGTCCTTGGCGCACGCGTGCCCAGACAATACCAGATAATCCCACGAAAGTGTGAAAGGCAAAAAAAAATATATATATATATATATATATATATATATATATATATATATATATATATATATTCGGTTCAATGTTATTTACCGGCTTTTCACTAGTAACTATGGTTATTATTACTGAAGAAGGAGAGACTCTCCGAAACGTCTAATTAAATATTCCTATATGAAACAAACATCATCATTAAAAACCTGACACATCCAAATAAAGGAATTTCCTAGATCGAAACATCCTAACATATATATATATATATATATATATATATATATATATATATATATATATATATATATATATATATATATATATATATATATATACAGGGTGAGTCTTTGACTTGAACATATATTTTAACCGAATGTTCTTGAGGTCAAAAGAAACATTTTTTTCCTTTACCATTTTTTCCGATTCGGCCCTGTTAAAAAGATATAGCCATTTTAAATTTTGAAAATGAGCTAATTCACCCCTGAAAACCGGAACACTGAAGTTTTCTCAAGCATAAGATATACCTCTTGAACCTTGAAAATAAGCTACTAAATTAGAAAAACCATCATAAACTCACGTTTAACATTCCATTTGTTGAACAAAGTAGTGTTTATTATCAAATAAATGAGTTATTCCAATTTCGTTGACGCTAAAGATTAAAAATTCTTCTCTTGATTTCTATTTCATTTTCGATAATTATAACGAATTGAGCTCGCTACCACCCATATTAGCTCTGATACTCATATCCATTCATCCATTATATTTCATTTATATGATATCGTTGTTTATTTTTCGTGCAAGAATTAACCTTAAAATCCCAAATAAATAATATTCATCTATGAAAGATCTAACACAGACTATAGTTATCTGTGGTTTTAAGTTTGAATTTCAAATTTCGAGTGATGCCAAATATAAACACAGCAGTTCGGTTCGAATAATCTATGTTCTAACCTAAATTTTCATTTACAGTTTACACTGTTATTGTTATAAGATATTTGTTATGAAATGAAGCATTTGATTTGTTCCATCTATCTCATAAAAATATTGAAATGCATCAATATTTTTGAAACCATCAGTATGAAAATATGGAAATATGGAAAATATTCTGGCTCTGTAATCAATGGAAAATGTTAGACTCCACTTGTAATCAAATTTGTTGTTAATGTGTACCTACATTATAGCCAACTTTACTACTTGATTCATCTTGATTTTGGCATTGAAAATAAATGAGAAGTATTCAATGTAAATATCCACAATAGAATATTTGGTTTCTTTCAACTCACCTAATTTGTTTTCACATTAAAACAATTATGGCCCTCTTGGAAGTATGTCAATCATAAGCTCTTAGGATGAATTTATGGAATAGCAAAAGAATAAAAGTATTCAATCTCAATCACATGAAAATTTGTCTAGTATGTACCTAGTCCTAGTGGTATGTTTCGATGTGAGTTTGAATGAGCCGAAGAAGAATACAGTATTGTTCGATAGCAGCAGTCTTTAGTGGGATATTGATTGTTGTCATTATAATGGGACTATTTTGTGAAAACTTTTTTAAACATGGGTTTTATGAATAATCTGGACTTTTCAAAAAAAATGTTGATTTTAGTGAAGTATCTTCTTATTATCAGAGCTGTGCCAAAGTTCAGTGATTTTTAATCAAATCGAGGAGTTGAGGTGAGCTTATTCAAATAACTTCATTTTCAAACTAAGTTGGCTAGTACTCCAATTCTTAAATCTGAGACATGAATTCATAGTAAATATTCATTTCTGTGGTTTTTTTCCACAATAGAACAGAGTTGCATTCAGCCAAAGTACCCAATTATTTGAATTTCACAGATAATTTTTTTTTTTTAAGATCAAGTTATTCGAAAACGGCGCTTTGTACGAGAAAATATGAAGAATACTTTTATTTTTCAAATTAGCCAAATATTCTTCAATGAATATTCAAATTACTATTAAGAGTTGGTTTCTTCGAATTTCTGGTATTTTTATGGTATGTTATGTTCATAACAAAGAAACAGAAGAATGTGTATGGAATCTGGTGTTCGGAGAAGATGTATCACATCAAAAAAAAGCTATATTTCAAAAACCATTTCCTTCGATACAACCATTTCCGAGATATAGCCTAAAATCACATTTTTTTAACGATTTTCAACAGCCTGTATCTTTTTAACCGGGCCGAATCGGAAAAAATGGTAAGGGAAAAAAGTGTTTCTTTTGACCTCAGGAATCTTGGGTTGAAATATATGTACAAGTCAAAGACTCACCCTGTATATATATATATATATATATATATATATATATATATATATATATATATATATATATATATATATATATATATATATATATATATATATGTATATATATATAAAAAAAAAAAAATATATATATATATATATATATATATATATATATATATATATATATGTATATATATATAAAAAAAAAAAAATATATATATATATATATATAAAAAAAAAAATATATATATATATATATATATATAATTTTTTATAATCAAAGAAATAGACGATTTGATGTCTTGAATCTGTAAGATTTATTTTGTTTAGTTTAAAATATAACATAATAACATACAAAAAAGAAATAATATCATACAAAGTAATACAAAGAAATAAAATAAAAATAAATAAAAACAAATGAAAAGAAATAGCTCACTAACCTGTGAGAAATCAAAAACAATGCCACTCTTTCGGGATTCTAAAATAACTCACAAATACCACATGAACTAGTCTTAGGTTAGAATCTCAGACATAGAACGTAGATCATAGAACATAGATCATAGAACATAGAAGTTATAAAGTTGTTTTCCCTAAAAATAACAGTCTTATTTTCACATCCCCCCACACAAAGTATATTACATGTTACATTACATGTTTGCGTTTTCACATGGGAGCAACTTAGTTACATGAAAATAATTATTGTCCTTTTTTTTATTTCCAATATTTCTCATATATAGTGTTAGAAATTTTTTTCACTATTGGAAAAGGTCCTATTCTTATTTAATCAAGTTTTTTTCTATTTAATTTTGATTTATTTTCAACGTATACATAGTCTCCAATTTTAAAATCATAATGTTTCCTATTCTTGCCGATCATTTTTTATTGTATTCATGATAGCGTAAAGAATTTTTATATGCTTTTTCCCTATCTTTTGGTAAATTTCTCTCTTCTATAAGTTCTTCTGGAGCAGTGGGATCAGTTCTGCCACCAAGTAAATATTCTGGGCTATATCCCGTTGTAGAATGGTCTGTTCTATTGTATTCTTCAATACATTCATCGGCTATTTTCGTCCATGCCCAAGTTTTCGTTTCGTTTTGTTTGCACCTTATTCTGTTCACTAATGTCTGATTCAGTCGTTCATTCAGACCATTAGAAGAAGGACAATCTACTGTTGTGAAAATGAATTGTATATTCAAACTTCTCATATGTTGTCTGAATTTTTCCGAATTTATTCCTGGGTATTGATCTGTTAATAGTGTTTTGATCGGTCGTTTATCTTGAATTTCATTAATTAATTTGATGAAATCTTCGGTTGTTTGGTGTTTTGAAGTGCTCGCAAATGCATATCTAGTAAAATGATCGACTAGGAGATGAAGGTATCTTTTTGAAGAGCGGTTTCCAGCAAAACCTCCAATTGTGTCTAATGACATTATTTCAAATGGTTCCTTTGCTGGGCCCAGTTGAGAAAGGAGACCATACTTTTGACCTACTCTCGTTTTATTTTTACAACATATGTCACATGATCCACAAACCTCTTTTGTCAGTGAATCCATTTTCTGAATGTAACAAAACTTCCTGATTTTATTATTTATCTTACTAGCACAAATATGGCCATAATGCTTGTGCACTTCTCTGATCAAATCTTTTCCAAAATCATTCGACAAAATTATTTTTTTGTTATTTTTGTACAATTTGTAATGTATCTCTTTCTCTACAACCGTTTTTCTCATACTATTCATCTTTAAGAGATTATTCTGTTGATCGTTTTTTATTTCATTTAATTCCATCAAATTAACTGTTCTTATACATTCGTCCATATTCTCCGTTTCTTCCAGAACTGGGTTTCTAGAAAGGCAATCTGCTTCTACATTTCCTTTTCCTGGTTCATATCTAATCTCAAAATCGAATTGTGATAGAAAATTCATCATGTCACCCAGCTCTTCATCTGGTCTTGTGCGAAATACTTTCCCTTCTAATGGCTTATGGTCAGTAACAACAATAAATTTATGTCCCATTAGCCAATATTTCCAAAATTTAATTGCCTCTTTAATTGCCAGACATTCTAGGAATATTGCTTTCCTGTTCTTTTGATATTTATTCAGTTTTTTAGAAAAATACGCTACGGGTTTCATTTCACCATTAATCTGTTTTTGTTTAAGAACAGCTCCTACTCCTTGAATACTGGCATCAGTATATATAGTAGTATAGGCACTTGGGTCGAAAATTGCAAGAATTGGCTCAGAACAAAGGATGTCCTTAACCTTATTGAAAGCTTCCTGACAAGCCAATGACCAATTGAATTTTACATCTTTTCTCAGTAAATTATGCAACGGTTCTAATAATCTAGCTGAATCTTTTATATATTTGTGATAAAAATTAACTTTACCGAAAAATTGCCTTATCTTCTTCCGAGTATCTGGTGGAGAAAAATTCCTAATGGAAATTAAATTGTCATTTATAGGTCGTACTGTATTGTTTCCTACAATATGTCCTAAATATTTGACTTCTTCTTCTGCAAAATTACACTTGATAAATTTAAGTCTGAATCCTTCATTACATATTGCATTCAAGAGATTGTCCAAATGTTATATATGTTCGTCAAATGTTGAAGAAAATATTAGAATATCATCTATATAATTTAGGCAGAATAAATTCAGGTTATATTTTCTGATAATATTATTCAATATACGTTGAAATATGGCCGGGAATGTTTTAAGTCCGAAAGGTAAACATTTCCATTGCCAGTGACCATTCTGTGTCACAAAAGCAGTCTTATATCTATCTTTGATGCGAATAGGAATCGACCAAAAGGCAGAATTTACATCTAATGTTGTAAAGAATTTTGCATTTCGGGTCTTGGCTAAGATTTCATCAATTAATGGGAAGGCTGTGGTTCGGAAAAATTAATTCATTGAGCTCACGAAAATCGACACACAATCTGGTTTTCAATTTTACTTCTCTGATTTGTTTCCAAATGGTCTAATTTTGCTTCGAAAAGTTCTGTTGGAATCCCTTCATTGAAATTGATGGTGTAATCATTATTATTATTATTGAGATAATCGATCTTTCTCTCTTCATTCATATCTAATCTTTGATAAATATTCAAATCAAAATCTTGTTTTAATTGAAAATTGGAAATAGAATCTAGTCCGAGTAGAATATCATACTCGAAATTTTTCTCATTAACCACAAAAAGTACAACTTCTTTTTCGATATTATCGATTCTCATTTCTTTAATTATTTTTCCTGAAGAATTTGCCCTGCCACTGACTGTTTTGAATGTGTTTCTATTCTCTTGAATATGTAGACATAACTTTTCTGCTACTTTGGAATTCAGAAGACTAACATTTGAGCCCGAATCATAAATTCCACATAATTCATTATTATTTATAAACACCTTCAATTTTATCAATGGCAACAGTCTTAGTTTTTTTGGTTTGAAATGGCCTCATTTAATTCATCCTGGATCCAAACATTGTTTACCGTTCTTATGTTTCCAGGTATGTTCTTTTGTTCGACATTATTGGATTTATTCCTTAGCCGACAGACTTTTTCTAGGTGAAATCTACCTGAGAAGCCCTTCTTCTCACAAGTTGAGCTTAGTTCCTTCTTAATTGGTTTCCTTTTGCAACAAACAACAAATTTTCTTTCCTAAAAGTATAGTCCACTAAACTTCCTCCTATATACCTAAATGAATACGCTTCTCTATATTTATGCCAACTCGTTTCACAAAAACTCTCTAAGCAATTTTCTTTCCATATTCGAAAACTTTTGTCTAAACCTAATCTAATTAATTTAGAATCAAACCATTCTTTCGCTATTCCATCCATAAACAACCGTAAAATCAAAATTCTGTCTCTATCTTGTTTTACTTCACAACGCGTGCATTCCGTCTCGAATTTTTCTAACCATAAATTAACTGAAACACTCTCACCATCAAAATTATTCAGCACAAAATCCTCCTTTATCTTCTTGAAATCCATTTTATTCTCCTTGCTTTTTCTTGGAAGTTCTACCGTATCCTGTGGTTCTGATGATTCTTGTCCAAATACTGTTCTCACGTATGCGGATGAATAAATCAGTTATAAATATTCATCTTTAAACATCACATCTTCTTCGGCATCAAAATATATTTCTTTCAACTCCGGGGTTAATGAAATGACGCTCGTACGAAATGAACCTCTTGCTTTAATCGATTTCAAGATATTCTTCACCTTCGGTAGAGCCAAAAGTTCATGATGGTCAGATATATCCTGTTTGTCCTATGGTATTTCATAATATGTTTTTTCTGTTCCCGTAGTTTGGATCCATTTGAATTTGTATGTATTTTTCTTCTTATCAGTATTTGATGCTTCCAAAGCGATGCAAATTTTCATGGTTGTCGTCATTATAGCTTACGTTTTTGATTTATAAGAATGTAATCATCAAGACGATTTGATGTCTTGAATCTCTAAGATTTATTTTGTTTAGTTTAAAATATAACATAATAACATACAAAAAAGAAATAATATCATACAAAGTAATACAAAGAAATAAAATAAAAATAAATAAAAACAAATAAAAAGAAATAGCTTACTAACCTGTAAGAAATCAAAAACAATGCCACTTCTTCGGGATTCTAAAATAACTCACAAATACCACATGAACTAGTCTTAGGTTAGAATCTCAGACATAGAACGTAGATCATAGAACATAGATCATAGAACATAGAACATAGAAGTTATAAAGTTGTTTTCCCTAAAAATAACAGTCTTATTTTTACATATATATATACAGAATGTGATAATTTCCTAAAGTAATTAATAAACAATGGTTTAAGGGGTGTTGGAAGAACTTCAATTGTTACTATCTTCTTTATTTCATCGGTCGACGTTTCGATCCTTGGTTGGGATCTTCTTCAGGACTTCTATAAAACAAACAACATACAAATATAACACAAACATTGCAGAAAAGACAACATGTTAAAACGCACCGAAATGCGAAGAGCTACCAGATCTTAAGTTGCACTGAATCTTTTACAGATTTGGAGGAAAAATTATTTTTGAACACAAAATAGTCTTTAATAATAACGTCTTTGATATCACACACTTCTTTATTCTCTTGAAAAATTCTTTTGAAAAACTTTCTTCATTCATCTGACAACTGCGTAAAAACGAAAGGGTTAGGGTTAGGTCGGGTTCATAGAACATCATAGATCTTCAACTGACATTCGAGAAAATAGAACTTGATGAGACCAACAATTCACTCTCACTAAATTGGTTTGAATGTATTAGATCACAAAATTGATTTTGAAAATACAGAAGTATTATGTAAGGAAGGTAAATATAATGAAAGACTGATACAAGAAATGATCAACATAAGAAATCAAGAAAATCCAATAAATAAAAAAACCGACGTACAAAGATTAAGCAATGTTTACACGTTCCTGTTAACATATCCAAACCGGGAACGATTCTATGATGGACCACTAGACGAATAAAAATAAGAAGAAAAAGTAAACCAAAGTTGACACGACGCGATTCTGTGATATGTACCAAAGTAAATAATCAAGTTAGGTTAGACACACTTTTTATACTTCACATCCAATTGATAAAGAAAGATTTATCCAACTGATAGAGTATTTGAGACTAATTTACTTGAAAATTTGCGTTAATTGATGAATTTTAACTTATTAAGGATAAGGATAAGGATATATATATATATATATATATATATGGATATATATATATATATATATATATATATATATATATATATATATATATATATATATATATATATATATAACAATAATTATAAGTTAGATAAGGGGTGTGGGAAAATTGATAAGTGTTATAATGTCACTCTTCTTTATTTCATTTAGTCGACGTTTCGATCCCGATGGGGACCTTCTTCAGGACTCTACAATAGCAATAGAAAACAGTCAAAATAAGGCAATCACAAATCATGTAAAAATAGTACATACCGAAATACAGAGTTGTAAAGATCTTATTTGAACACAAATCAATAGCTCTCAAGAAAGCAACTAACAAGAACATCAACAACTTCAGCGAAAAAAGATCTGATACTTCGTTAGTGAAGGAGTAGAAATCAATTATAATAAGTAAATAGGTAAACAGAATAATCAACAAAATGAGAGGTTGTCAAAAATTTTGTCAACCAGACTTGCCACAGAATACACGCACATGACAGATGAAACATAGAGTAGCATTAAATCACATTGGTCGCAGTAATTCACTCTCACCGAACTCAGAACAAATGCGATTTTTTTTGAAAGATTCCATGAACCGAAACCAATCCCCTCTCACAGAAATGGCCTAGAACACAGAATTCATTTTCACGTTATCCCTACGACTGCTGCACTTGTTGAAATTCCTTCTGTATGTGATCCACCCAATTCTCTCCCACCGAACTGGTCATAATGAATCAAATAAGAATAGATGGAGCTGATATTATTTACATCCCTTCTGTAGTTCATCGAACAGGTTTGGCGTTTAATATGATACATCTCTAAGAAACATCTTTTTCTTCCACTAACTTCAATTTCTAGGATTTTGGTGGAATCATAATTCATTGGATGATCTTTTTCCCGGGTATGGTCTGCTAGGGCACAAATCTTACTTGAATTCTTGATGTCGCCTTTGTGTTGAGCAATCCTTCTCTTCAGAAGCTGAGACGTCTGACCAATGTACACCTCACTGCATATTGAACAAGGAATACAATATACCACACCACTCATGTTATCAACAGTCATCCTATCTTTCACTCGACTGTATAATCTGTCAATTTTAAAATAAGATTTCTGAATCAACATAATTTCTGTGGTCTTTAAGAGGTTAATTAATGCGTTTGTCATACCATTAATTAGGGGAATAGACAAGTAAAGAATTCTACCCGTGTTCTCAGTGTCCACAGTGGTGGATGCGCTCCTCTCTCCATTTGTTGGCCGTGTCGAAGGAGTGGTATTATAAATCAACCTGGACAATAACCTTTTTGGGTATCCATTCTCTAGCATCAACTGCATCAACAACCTCAGATTCTGCCGCCTTAGACTTGGATGGGCAACCTTTTCTATGCGATTCTTCAATCCTAAAATCATGTTTACCTTTTGTCCATGTGAATGATAAGAAAAATAGTGTATGTATCTCCCTGAACTTGTTGGTTTTCGGTACCAATCCAGAATCAGCCTATTTTCCAGTGTTCGAATCACCCTTGTATCCAGGAATGGGACTCCATTCGCTGTTTCTTCCTCCAAAGTAAACTGTATACTTTCATGTTCACTGTTAAACCTGTCTAGAACGAAAGCAATCTGGTCTTTAGGTACAGCACATATTAGATCATCAACATATTTCTTGATGAAAGGAATGTGGAAAGGAATACTAACAAGAATGCCGTCCAGAAGGAAATCCATTACTAATTCAGCAATGGATGGACTGAAGTTGGAACCCATAGGGGAACCGAGCACCTGCTTGAAGAACCTACCATTAAAAAGAAAATAGTTTGAAGAAAACAGGAACTTGATGGCATGGATGAATTCTTCTTTTGGTAGACTTGTGTGGTTTCTGATAGTATCCCACTTGTTCTCAACAGCTGAAACTGCCAACTCGACAGGAATGTTGGTGAAAAGAGATACAACGTCCAGGCTGATCAGGACATAATCAACAGGTAACTGGAAATCATTCACATACTGGGCAAAAGCAAAGGAATCTTCAATAAAATATCTACTTCTGGTAGAAGAAAGATATTTAGACAGGATGTCTGAAACAAAAACTGACAGTTTGAATGTGGGGGTGTTAACAAATGATATTATTGGTCTCAAGGCAAGAATGGGTTTGTGGATTTTTGGTAAACCGTAGAATCTAGCTGGAACTGAATTGTAAATGTACAGTGATTTACCTTGTATTTGTGTTATGTGGCCCTCACTGACCCATCGTTTAATCAATGCATTACATTTACCTTGTATTGTAACGGTTGGATCTCTGTTAGTAAGAAGTTGGTAATATTGTTCATTAAGTAAAATTTTGTTGGAGAGCTCTATGTACTGATCCTTATCCATCAAAACCGTAACATTGCCTTTATCAGCCCGTAACATAAGCAATTCTTGATGTTCACTTAGGTATCTCTTACAGTGGTAAAATTCTCTCTGGAAAACATTATTAGTCCTTTTTCCAGGTTTGATGTAGTTTGTGATAATATTAACAGCTTGGGAACGTTTGATGTTCTTTCCCTCATCTGACAGTCTATCATTAAGGTCAATAATGCCCTCTACATCTGACAACAGCCTCGACATGGAAACCTCCCTTAAAGGAATATCAATGCCGAATTTGGGGCCCAGTGCTAGAAATTTCAATATTCTATCTGGTACAATAACAGTACTAACATTCTTAATCCACCTTTCCTGTGGTTCTACTTTCTTTAGAAGTTCATCTGATAGAGCTCTCACCTTCATCAGATTTCTCTCCCTGATAGCAGCAAATTCTCTTCTGTACCTTCTGGACTGGTAAGTTTCAAAACGACTTAGCATCTCTGGTGGAAGCAACCCCTCCAAGATCTGCCACAACCTGGAAGAATCACACTCCATTCTTCCTATCCTGGTCACAGTCACAGTGATCTCAAATTGAAGAACGAGACGTCTTGATTTCTCCAACATAGCCTGAACCTGTCTGGACGAACCTGAATCACTTGCTGAGCTGAACAAATAATTCATATTGTTGGAAATATGTTTAGGAAGTAAACCCTGTCTTTTGCATTCCAAAAGGAACACTCTTCGGTTTCTATAAGATGCCAGTTTCATATTGTATGACGACCATGACTTCAACGCTTCATATGCTACTCTTCCATAGTTGTTTCTCACTTCTGCATAAAACCCCATGCTTAAATATCAACAATTTTAATTCCCAATATACAACAATAATTATAAGTTAGATAAGGGGTGTGGGAAAATTGATAAGTGTTATAATGTCACTCTTCTTTATTCCATTTAGTCCCATTTAGCCCCATCGGGATCGAAACGTCGACTAAATGAAATAAAGAAGAGTGACATTATAACACTTATCAATTTTCCCACACCCCTTATCTAACTTATAACTATTGTTGTATATTGGGAATTAAAATTGTTGATATTTAAGCATGGGGTTTTATGCAGAAGTGAGAAACAACTATGGAAGAGTAGCATATGAAGCGTTGAAGTCATGGTCGTCATATAATATGAAACTGGCATCTTATAGAAACCGAAGAGTGTTCCTTTTGGAATGCAAAAGACAGGGTTTACTTCCCAAACATATTTCCAACAATATGAATTATTTGTTCAGCTCAGCAAGTGATTCAGGTTCGTCCAGACAGGTTCAGGCTATGTTGGAGAAATCAAGACGTCTCGTTCTTCAATTTGAGATCACTGTGACTGTGAGCAGGATAGGAAGAATGGAGTGTGATTCTTCCAGGTTGTGGCAGATCTTGGAGGGGTTGCTTCCACCAGAGATGCTAAGTCGTTTTGAAACTTACCAGTCCAGAAGGTACAGAAGAGAATTTGCTGCTATCGGGGAGAGAAATCTGATGAAGGTGAGAGCTCTGTCGGATGAACTTCTAAAGAGAGTAGAACCACAGGAAAGGTGGATTAAGAATGTTAGTACTGTTATTGTACCAGATAGAATATTGAAATTTCTAGCACTGGGCCCCAAATTCGGCATTGATATTCCTTTAAGGGAGGTTTCCATGTCGAGGCTGTTGTCAGATGTGGAGGGCATTATTGATCTTAATGATAGACTGTCAGATGAGGGAAAGAACATCAAACGTTCCCAAGCTGTTAATATTATCACAAACTACATCAAACCTGGAAAAAGGACTAACAATGTTTTCCAGAGAGAATTTTACCACTGTAAGAGATACCTAAATGATCATCAAGAATTGCTTGTGTTACGGGCTGATAAAGGCAATGTTACGGTTTTGATGGATAAGGATCAGTACATAGAGCTCTCCAACGAAATTTTACTTAATGAACAATATTACCAACTTCTTACTAACAGAGATCCAACCGTTACAATACAAGGTAAATGTAATGCATTGATTAAACGATGGGTCAGTGAGGGCCACATAACACAAATACAAGGTAAATCACTGTACATTTACAATTCAGTTCCAGCTAGATTCTACGGTTTACCAAAAATCCACAAACCCATTCTTGCCTTGAGACCAATAATATCATCTGTTAACACCCCCACATCCAGACTGTCAGTTTTTGTTTCAGACATCCTGTCTAAATATCTTTCTTCTACCAGAAGTAGATATTTTATTGAAGATTCCTTTGCTTTTGCCCAGTATGTGAATGATTTCCAGTTACCTGTTGATTATGTCCTGATCAGCCTGGACGTTGTATCTCTTTTCACCAACATTCCTGTCGAGTTGGCAGTTTCAGCTGTTGAGAACAAGTGGGATACTATCAGAAACCACACAAGTCTACCAAAAGAACAATTCATCCATGCCATCAAGTTCCTGTTTGCCTCAAACTATTTTCTTTTTAATGGTAGGTTCTTCAAGCAGGTGCTCGGTTCCCCTATGGGTTCCAACTTCAGTCCATCCATTGCTGAATTAGTAATGGATTTCCTTCTGGACCGCATTCTTGTTAGTATTCCTTTTCACATTCCTTTCATCAAGAAATATGTTGATGATCTAATATGTGCTGTACCTAAAGACCAGGTTGCTTTCGTTCTAGACAAGTTTAACAGTGAACATGAAAGTATACAGTTTACTTTGGAGGAAGAAACAGCGAATGGAGTCCCATTCCTGGATACAAGGGTGATTCGAACACTGGAAAATAAGCTGATTCTGGATTGGTACCGAAAACCAACAAGTTCAGGGAGATACATACACTATTTTTCTAATCATTCACATGGACAAAAGGTAAACATGATT